>NC_072732.1:126234733-126534733 GCF_026930045.1 Uloborus diversus
GTACAGACGTACATTTGTATTTGTAAGTTAAAATACATATTTATGACGCATACACGAGTTAATACGTGTACATACAAGTAAGTAAGTGTATATACGAGTATGTGCGTGTACACACGTATAAAACGTGTTAATCCGAGTATACACGTTTACACACTAATTTTGTATTTGTCACGTGTATTTACATCAAAGTACGTGCAAACACAAGTAAATACGTGTATATACGAGTATATAAGTGTAACTTGTTATCCCGAGTATATTGGTATACAGATGTATATTTTTATGTCCAAGTGTATGTCAATTGCAGATACAAAGAGGGGTCATGAAGGTCAGGACCCGCTCACCCCCCCCCAAACCTCGCGGAAAATTTTGAACGTTTGCTTGAAAAATACAAAAAAATATCGAAACCATGAGAAAATGTGATAATCTTTTTGATTTTTTTTGGGGGGGGGCATTACAGTAGAACCTCGATAATTTGAATTAATTGGAATCCGACCAAATCCGGAATATCGAAAATCCGGAGAATGAAAAAAAAATAAATAAATAAAACATACTCACTAAAAATCACCTTAAAAGGAAACACATAGAATTAGAAATAAACAGTAAACATGTCTATTTTGTTATTACTAAGTCTGTAATCTTCTCCTGTGACAGTTCAATTTTTTCCCTATCGAGTAAAACAAATTGATTCAAAAGTTGCATTGCGAAGAAAATTGAACTCAATCAACGACATAACACGGTCTTGCCCGTGAGAGGGTTAAATAAATAATTATTATGGAGTTTTGACCATCGCTCTTTAAATGTAAAGGGAAATCGTTCAAATCGATCGAGCTGGATTATCCGGTGATCCAGACTAACGGGGTCCGTGGCGCCGACTTCAAATTTGTAAGGTTTGTTTTTGAAAAAATTTCGTGTTTTTAATAGGTTTTTTGAAGGTAGGGGAGCCCCCCAGAATATGAGGGACTTTCCTATTTAAGGAGAGTTATCCCCTTACGTAAGTTACTCAGAAACAGACCATGCATCAGCCATCTGGATTTAAAAAATTCAAACATTTTATTCCAATAAAACCAGAAGCAGTGTGGTCTACGGGGGGGGGGGGCGTGGGCGTGGTCAGTATAGCGGGTGGCGTAAAATTTTTAGGGCTTGTTTTTGAAAACTTTTAGCGTTTACAATGTTTTGGGGGGGAGAGCCCCCCACCCCCCATAACTTGAGGGCAGTTTCTATTTAAGGGAGGTATCTCCTTACTTAAGTTACTCTGAAACAGAACAGGCAAAAATCAAACATTTTATTCTAATAAGATCAGAAGCAGTGTGACCTCCCGGGGGGGGGGGGGGGTTAGTAGGGCGGGGTGCGCAAACTTCAAATTTTTAAGGCTTGTTTTTGAAAAACTTTCGTGTTTTAATAAGTTTTTTGGCGGTGGGGGAGCCCCCCGTAATTTGAGGGGGTTTCTATTTAAAGGGGTGTATCCCCTTACGCAAGTTACTCTAAAAGAGAACATGCATCAGCTGTCTGGATAAAAAAAAAAATTCAAGCATCTATTTCCAAAAAAAACCAGAAGCAGTGTGGTCCACGGGGGGGGGGGGGGGGGGCGTGGTCAGTGGATAGGTTGGTTCAAACTTAAAATTTTTAGCGCTTGTTTTTGAAATAAATTTGTACTAATGTTTTTTTGGGGGGTGAGCCCTCTTCCCCCATTACTTAAGGAGGGTTCAATCTAAGGGGGGTAACTCCTTACTTAAGTTGCTCTGAAACAGAACATGCATTGGCTATCTGGATAAAAAAAATCAAGCACTTTATTCCAATAAGATCAGAAGCAGTGTGGTCTATGGGGGGGGGCGTGGTCAGTGGAGATGTTGGTTCCAACTTAAAATTTTTAGCGCTTGTTTTTGAAAAATTTTAGCGTTTACAATGTTTGGGGGGGGGAGATTCCCCACCCCCCATAACTTGAGGGCAGTTTCTATTTAAGGGAGGTATCTCCTTACTTAAGTTACTCTGAAACAGAACAGGCATTGGCCATCTGGATAAAAAAAATCAAACATTTTATTCTAATAAGATCAGAAGCAGTGTGACCTCCCGGGGGGGGGGGGGGGTTAGTGGGGGGGGGTGCGCAAACTTCGAATTTTTAAGGTTTGTTTTTGAAAAATTTTCGTGTTTTAATGAGTTTTTTGGGGGTGGGGGAGCCCCCCGTAATTTGAGGGGGTTTCTATTTAAAGGGGTGTATCCCCTTTCGCAAGTTACTCTAAAAGAGAACATGCATCAGCCGTCTGGATAAAAAGAAATTCAAGCATCTATTTCCAATAAAACCAGAAGCAGTGTGGCCTACGGGGGGGGGCGTGGTCAGTGGAGAGGTTGGTTCAAACTTAAAATTTTTAGCTCTTGTTTTTGAAAAAAATTTGTACTAATGTTTTTTTTGGGTGAGCCCTCTTCCCCCATTACTTAAGGACAGTTCAATCTAAGGGGGGTAACTCCTTATTTAAGTTGCTCTGAAACAGAACATGCATTGGCTATCTGGATAAAAAAAATTCAAGCACTTTATTCCAATAAGATCAGAAGCAGTGTGGTCTATGGGGTAGGGGGGGGGGGCTGTGGTCAGTGGAGATGTTGGTTCAAACTTAAAATTATAAGCGCTTGTTTTTGAAAATATTTTGTACTTATGTCTTTTGGGGGGAGCCCCCTTCCCCCGTAATTTGAGGTGGGGTTCAATCTAAGGGGGGTATCCCCTTAAGTAAATTACTTTGAAACAGAACAAGCATTGGCCATCTGGATAAAAAAAATCAAGCATTTTATTCGAATAAGATCAGAAGCGGTGTGGCCTACAGGGGGGGGGGGGGGGTAGTGGGGCTGGTGGCGCAGACTTCAAAATTTTAAGGTTTGTTTTTGCAAAATTTTCGCGTTTTCAACCACGCGTTGGTACCCCCACGGCTTTGCCCGTAATAGAAAATTAAAAAGTCTTTTGGTCCGCCTGTATATTTACAAACAATTTATGGTGAATTTTATCGCCAATTGGCTTATGCCCATGTTATTGTTCCACGTTACGGTAATCTCATCCATCTTATGATAATTTTGTTCCTAAAATCGGAATAGAAAAAGAACCGCATCGAATTTTCGAAAAATCGCTTCGAGGTGCACACCCCCACGATACAAGCTAACTTTGCCAAATTTCATGAAAATCGGCCGAACAGTCTAAGTGCTATGCGCGTAACAGAGATTCAGACATCCTACAGACATCCAGACATCCTCCAGACAGAGAGACCTTCAGCTTTATTATTAGTAAAGATTATGTGAAAAAGGGCTTAAAATTTTAATTGAAAATTAATAAAATCGAATTATCGAAAAATCGCTTCGAGGTGCACACCCCCATGCTTCAAACTAGTTGTGTGTCAAATTTCATGAAAATCGGCTGAACGGTCAAGGCGCTATGCGCGTCACAGAGATCCAAACATCCATACAGAGAGAATTTCAGGTTTGTTATTTAAAAAGAAAAGAAAAGGAGAAAGATAAAGAAGTAAAGAAAATAAAGATAAAGAAAGATAATTTTCAGAACAAATTCTTTCCCAAATTCTTAAATTTCTGTGAAAAATGGGCTTAAAATTGAAATAGAAAAAGAACAAAATCGAATTTTTGAAAAACCGCTTCGAGGTGCACACCACTATGCAAGAAACTAACTTTGTGGCAAATTTCATGAAAATCGGCCGAACGGTCTAGGCGCTATGCGCGTCATAGAGATCCAGACATCTTACAGACATCCAGACATCCTCCAAACAGAGAGAATTTCAGCTTTATTATTAGTAAAGATTATGTGGAAAAGGGCTTAAAATTTTAATAGAAAATTCATAAAATCAAATTTTTGAAAAATCGCGTCGAGGTGCACACCCCCATGCTACAAACTAACTTTGTGCCAAATTTCATGAAAATCGGCAGAACGGTCTAGGCGCTATGCCCGTCACAGAAATCCAGACATCCTCCCTACAGAGAGACTTTAAGCTTTATTATTAGTAAAGATAAAGAAGATAAAGATAAGGAAGACCAAAACCAGTATTGTGTACCAAATGGGGGGGGGGGTAGTGTGGGTCATGTCGCAAACTGCGTCACTCCAAAGAGGGTGTTTTTAAAAATTATTGATTTTTTAAAATCTTAAATCGGTAAGTGGGGCAGCCCCCTAACCCCCAATGTCCTCCCCCCGTAACACATTAGGAGCTACTTAATATTCATTGGGGGGGAGGAGAAGAGAAAGGAACCCCTTAAAGAACCCAAACGCATTCTGTAGTTTTAACAGTGTAGATTTATTTCAATCTGATTAGATTTAGTATCAATTTTAATCTGACGAAATTTAATCTGATTACTTTAGTTGACTAAATCAATCTGATTAAATTAGTTTGACTAAATTCAATCTGATTAATTTAATCTGAACTAAATCAATCTGAACTAAATTATTTTTTTTTGAGCAACTAACGAGTTAGTTTAAACTAACGTTAATCTTCGTCTGCAATTGAATTAAATTTTTAAAATATTAGTCTGAACTAAATGGGAGTCAGATTACTTTAGTCGATAGAGGATTTAGCTGATTAATGTCCAACACTGTTTCACATTGTAAAAATAGTAGTTTATTCCTATATTTACAGCAATGTTTTATATATTTTTACTTTCTTTTACAAAAAAGGAAGTATTGTATTCGCGAAAAAAAAAAATCACTCAAAAATCGACTTTAATTTCCATTTTACTCACCTTTGAAGTTAATTACAACGAGTTTTCTCGTGACGTCTGTATGTACGTATGTATGCCTGTGCGTATGTGCGTGCGAATCATAGTTAATTTCGATGTTCATTTAATTGGTGTTATAATTTGGCGGACACTTGGCGATATATCGCCTGTATTTTTTGTTGCCAAGTTTTGTCGCCAACTTGGCGACAAATTTGGCGTTTTTTATTTTTTTATATTTTTAATTTGGCCATTGTTGGTGATACTTAGAGAGTAAACTATTGAATCACATTAAAAATGCCAATAATGAGGAAATGACATTAAATTAGAGTAAAAGAAAGTCATATAAGCTCGTTTAAAGAAATATTTCTTGGTGGCACAGTGAGTTTACAATAAGCATACACTAACTTTTTCAGTAAAATTAAGTTACTTATCAACATTAATCATATTTAGGTTAACTAAATCATAAAAGCAAATTATGCTTTAATGTTTTTGTAGAAGTATGATTAATGTTCGACTTCAACGGGATAAACTGTTTCGAGCTTCTGACGTTGTGTATGCCATTCCATAATCGCTATGTTCAATGAACCTAGAATTCCATGCAGTGCATTAATAAACTGCATAACGTTTTAGTGTTTTAAATTTGAGTTTCTTTTAAACATGTAAATGCTTTACGACGGTTTTATCGAAAGGAAAGTTAGTTTTTCTCATGCTCAATTTCAAACAAACTTTCCTTGTTCCATTTAGAAGGATATAAAATATTTTATATGTTCTCCAACTGTGTATAGACAGGAACCAGTGCTTAATTTCCCAAGGTCGTAGCCTAGGCCCTCAATTTTTTATGTCCCTTTTTATATTTTAGTCTAATGTTTAAAAACAGAAGAAAATTCAGATTTTTCTCCATAAAATTTGGAATTTTTAAATTCCCTTTTCTTATACATACGAAAGGTGTGAGATGATATGGACCGAGACAAATATTTCCAGCAAGTTTTTAAGACCTTAAGCACCCCTGAAGTTAGCACTTTTAAATTCTAAGATGCGTTTGTGTTTATAAGGTTTCACTGCACTAAACTCCAAAGTCACCCGTATCTGTTAACTTAACAGAGCTTTAACAGGATGGATGGGAGCTTGAAAGCAGCTCTGTTTTTTGGTCAAGATTAGGAGAGGAGCAACCCCTGACCTAAAACCCGCTCCAGGTATTGATTTGAATGGAAACGTGAAGGAATTTATGGTCACGACATATTTAAAGTGTACCATGGACAAACCGAGTGGAAAAACCGAACCTACGACTATCCGTTATCAGTCAAACATTTTACTTTTCATGCTACTTCAATCAATATGTGGTTTGACATTAGATAATCACGTAAAGGTTTTAGGTTTTGTGCTTCCTCTTCCTAATACAGGGTGCGGAGAAAGTTCCCACAATTTTGTTCGAAACGTTTTTTTGGCATTAAAATCTTTTTTTGGCGATTTATTTGGCACATATTGTTTTTTGGCATTAAAAGTATTTGAGGTTTAATCATTTGTTCTTTGTTAGTTCATTGAGTTAGTGAGCTATGAATCGTGAGAATGAGCATGTTACTGTCGTTGAATTACACAAGAAGGGAATGAAAACAGCCGATATTATTCGAACGACTGGATTCAAGAGTAAAACAGTCTATGACGCTATGAAACGCTACAAGGAGACTGGGGGGACTGCCGACCGTCCACGGAGTGGCCGTCCAACCACTGCATCGACTCCAGCGAATGTGCAGAAGATCCGCTGTCGCATCCGTCGCAATCCAGAGCGCTTAATGCAAAAGATGGCCAAAAAACTGGAGATCAGCGAAAAAAATCGTCCGAATCATCGTGAAAAACAAGTTGGGACTTCGTTCTTACAAGATCAATCGCCTCCACAACCTCAATGACACAATGAAGCAGAAAAGATTGATAAAAGCTCGACGGATGCTTCGAATGACCGCTGGTGCTCGCCTTTCGAAAGTTCTCTTTACCGATGAGAAGATCTTCAACATCGAGCTCACACAAAACCGTCAAATCATCGCCAAATGCTTAAGAAGGGCCAGAAGAAGACCGACCTGCTGCAAAAATCATCGGACACAGTCACTTTCTATGCCTCTGTAATGGTCTGGGCTGGCATTTGTGCCACTGGGAAGACGCCACTTGTTTTCATTGACAGAAACGTCAAAATTAATGCTGCGAGCTATCAGCAGCGGGTTCTATGCAATGTACTAAGATCATGGGCAACAGAACATTTTGGTCAAGATGGATTCACACTCCAACAAGACTGGGCTCCTGCGCATTTGGCCGATCGACGATTGCCATCTGCGAAGATCTGTTCCAAGGTTTTTGGGGCAAGGATATTTGGCTCCCTAACTCACCGGACCTCACCGATGGATTACTCGGTGTGGTCAGTCTTAGAGGAAAAAATCTCGGGAACGATACGCCACGGTCGAGATGCTCAAAACGGCTCTGAGGCGTGCCTGGAATGAGATAACGGTGGATGCGTGCGCGAGCATCGTCGGCAATTTTAGACTGCGGCTCCATAGATGTATTGAAGCCCAAGGAGCCAAGTTTAAACAATTGTTATAATTTTTTTGTTTAACGTTATTATTATTGTTTCAATAAAGAGTTTTTATTGCTTTAACTTGTTGATTTGTTGAATTATGTGCTAGTTACAGCCTATTGAAATATCTAATAAAATTGTGGGGACTTTCTCCGCATCCTGTATATTATACGAGCCCTGATAGGCCCCTTTTTTTTCGTCAACTGGCAACTTTCTAAACCTCATTTATGATTATAAATGACTATATAATGTCTAACAATAATACCAGGTTGGTTCGATGAAAAATTGGAAAATATTGATGATTAAAAGTGCTTATTTTTTACAAGTGAAAGGTAATTGTAAAATGTATCTTCAAACTTTAGAATTTTCTCAAGTTTTCCTCAAAAGACAAAATAAAAAATAAAATGTTTCCTACTAACAATTTAATTCTTTACAAAATATTGTTTTCCTCCATCTTTATATACTTATACCTAAGAAAAGATTTATACATAAGGATATAAATATTTTTGTAAAACTTTTCATACCTGTTCCTTCATCGATGTTATCTAGTTTTAGTTTTATTCCAGGCACACCTAAAATTAGAAAAACAAATAGTTACAATGCTACCATAAAATTTTTCTTAATACAAATTTAGCATTCATTCCTTAGTATTTTTTTATATACTACATTTTAAAGTAATGATTATACATATATATATATATATATATATATATATATATATATATATATATATATATATATATATATATATATATATATATATATATATATATATATATATATATATATATATATATATATATATATATATATATAGAAAGAGAGAGAGAGAGAGATAAAGTAACTGTAAAAAAAAACCAAGCTAAGGTTCATCGCCTAAAGCTCGTTCATTTAAGATTCAATTGGTTCATTTTTTTACATTCATTAAATGACTCATAAATATTTAAAAAAAATCGTAAAACGCAAAAATTTGAGTTTAAATTTTGATCGGTGAATTGACAAAAAAAATGGCAAATTGTCATTATATGGAACATTTGTATCCAACAACACCAATTCTGAAAAAACACTAAAAGCATGCTAGTAAACCGCAGTGTATCTCGAAGCATTAAAACTTGTAAAAAAAAAGGTCAAGCAGTTTTGACTAGCATTTTTTGTAATAACGGTTGCTACATTTTTGTCCGTTGATAAAAATTTGTTTGTTGATATCGTTTTATTATCAGTTAGGCTTTCTGATAAAACCATGAAGGATAGTAAATCACTTTGACTATCCTACATAGAAAAATGGGGGCTTCAATTTTTTGGTGTACATGTTCTTAATTTGCTCATCCACATTATATTAAACGCTGAAAAAAAAGGTTAACTCTGCAAAAGCTGATTGTTTACTAAATTAAAAACATGTTTTGTTTTTACCAAAAAGAGCGGTTTAATTTACTTACGTAAAAGTATTGTTTAATGCAGTTTTTATACCTTTATTTTTTTTTACCTGTGGAAAAAGCGTTTAAAGCAACATTTTGTATATATTAAATATAATACATATATTGTAATTTACATTGAATATATGTATGTATCGCTACACTTTCTAATTAGTTATGCCTTGTAATAATGTTTCAATGCAACATTATTGTATATATTGATGCAAATGTGTTTTTTTAAGTTCAATGATATTAGAGCCTAATCCTGTGTGGTTCCCATTCGGTTTCAATAAAGAACTCATTTTCAATGATTTTCTCACGTTTCAGGTTTATAAGAACCTTACATGATAGAAATTAAATTAAGCTAAAGCTAAGCAGATGTCTCAGAGAAATTTCACTAAGGAAGCTTAAAACGTTGATACTTGTAAAATCAGTTCTACATAGCTTGCAGAAAATACTTTTCGTTTTTAAATAATATTATTTAAATACTAAAATATTATAATCGGACGCTGATTATTTGTTAATAGCATGCCTCGCAATAACTCTTACAATGGATAACTCTTTTTTTAGACTCTAAGTCAACTATTTGACTTTTTTTTGGCGTTCATTGATACTTTAATTTAAAGTTTAAGTTCAGTTTTCCTCGATAATGTGTTTTAAATAAAAAACTGTCTCGGTGTGTTGTTGTCATTTTAATAATTGCAAGAACATGTGCTAAGGTCAGTTCTATCCCGGTTGAAAAAATTGTAGCAGTAGTTCATGCCAAAAAAACTTGTTTTGAAAATTGAAATCTACAACTATCTTTACAAAAATTTGGGATCAGTTGCATTTTTGGCGAAATGGGTGAAAGTACCTTATTATTTATCACATATCTGGTAAGCACACAGCAAACTTTTCTTCATTATTATTTTAAAATAATTTTCTGTACAGTAAAATGTGAGCAAAAAGGTTTCACGAGGAAACTAGTGCTTGATATTTCGTTTTTACTTAACATGGGGCGAATGTAAGACTTATTTCAGCACTAATATCTTAGAAAAATATAGTCACTTTCCCACATACAGAAGCCGTACTGCACACAATTTCAATCTAAAATGGGTAATGAGTGTGGTTTTATCAATGAGAAGACTTAATATCTTCAAGGATCTTGTTTTTTCAACTTAAAACTTTTACGATTGTTTGGATAAAGTCTTTACATGCATATATAATTCGGCAAGAAAAAGTTGGCTCATTTTGTTAAAGAGATTAAAATTCCAGTTAAATATGTCTGAGTGAAATGTCCTAAAATTATTATTTTTTATTTATTAGTTTATTTTATGTATATGATATTAGTTGTTAGGTTTTAATGTTTAGAAAGGAAGTTTGCTAATAACTCATTTTATAACGGGGATAAAATCTTTTTTTTAGATTATGTAACATCTTTTTAGTCTTGTAGGCAACTTTTTGCCTTTAAAATAAAATATACTTCCTTTTAAGACCTTAAATGACGTAATTCATTTTCTTACAACTCCAAAATATAGAAACGCATGACAAGACTAAGCTATGTTTTGAGTCTGACAAAAAATAGCGTAAATAACTGACAACAATCCATTCTAGCTGTAAACAAAAGGATCGCCGTCTTTGAATCAAGCATACCCCTTGATACTTTATTTAGAAGGTACTCATGCAAAGGCATTTCAGCCCGCAGAAAAGCCTATCAAAGTCTCATTTCTTCAGAAGGAGCCTCCTGCAAAATATATAAAGAACATAGAGAAAGATGGATAACGTATCAGCGAAAATGAAACAAAAAGATAGAATTTGCAAGGTGGGAAGCGTGAAAGGAAGGAAAAAAAAGCTAGATAAAAATAAGATTGCAGGACAATGGGTGAAGGAAGAACAAAACCATACAAAAAAGGCTTCCAAGTTGTGTTCCGCCGCGTAGAGTGCGTGGAGCTTTCAATCATCTTCTAAACAATAACAGAACATACACCAGACAAGTTTTTGAAAAACTATACTTTAGGTCTTTTATGTAAACTTTTTTTTTAACATTTTTGTTTAGAGCACGAAGTTTTACTGACTCCAAAGTGAAAATTTCTCACTTGGTTTGGCAGCGAATATAAGGAACAGCTTAAATGCACATGAAAAGAAGTGCTGAAAAATAGATTTATAGCATGAAGACCGAATCCTTTGTTCAAAATTTAGTCGACAGTAAAAATAGTCTCGTCGGTTTTTGTTAGCCATTTGTTTGAAATTTAAAGAATAAAAGCATCTTTTGAGATTTGTTTTGTTATTTATTATCCATAAGATTTGCAGCGATGTAAGAATAGAACATATCCCTCTTTTCTGCATTAAATATTATCAAAAACAGAACAATTATGGGAGCATTTATCGAGATTGACTTTGACCATTTATCATCTTGATATAAACTGCGCCATTTTGTTTTGACGCAGCATAAAGGAATAAATACATATCGTTTATATAAAATCAATTTTAGTGAAGAATTCTGCTTGACTGCACATTACTTCTTTTGTTTTTAGAATATTTAGTTACTTTGTTTAAGTGACTACTATACCTTTCTATGCATTTTGTTTTGATAAAAAAATTAAGCTAGTTTTTGTGTATTAAGTTAAAAACCAAAGCACAGTGAGGTGCAAATGATTTAAATGACAATTTGTGACTGTGGGACCTGACAAGCGTTGTCAGGTACCAAATGCTAGTTTTTAACGATGATAAAAGTTTTCAAAACTGAAATTTGCTTTCAAGTGCCCAAATTAATTTATAATATGCATTTAGAGAAACTTTGATAGCTTACGTCGTTTCTGCATGTATAGGTTATATATTCATAAATTTTATTTTAGACGCATCAAAATGTTATCCAGAAACTAAATGTTAGCTATTTTTAAGTCATTGACTTAGGGACACAAACGATGTGAGACAAAATGACACACATCGTTAATCTAACTATTGATTTCTGTTGTCTCTTTTCAAGTATTTGTAAAATCCTATGCAATACGAAATAAAAATAAATTTTATAAGTTTCTTTTTTTTTAAATTCCTTTCGTCATCCAAATAAAATTCGGGTTTAAATATTGTTGATGAAACAAATCAAAATGTTCTGTTATTTAATCAGGACAAAATAACTGTCCAGCAGCATTTAACAACCATTTTTAATATTAAATGATTATCAACAAATATTAAATGTTTTTGACGAAGTTTGTTTTCTATCAGTTAAATACTCTCTTGGAAAAAATCTCTTTGCATTAATCGCTAATATTTTTAAGGCAATTCGATCGTCATATTTTATTCATTTTTCTGTCCAAAACGAAACTTTTAAAACTGCTAAGCATACTTCATAAAATAATACTCACAAACTACAAATATTTATCTGTTAGAAAAAAAATATCACTTAATTGCTCTGTGCAACCATTCATTTATATTCTCATCACTCTTTCATTCCCCTTTAATACTTATCTGAAAGTAAAATCCATACGTAATATCCATTCAATTAGTTATTGCCTCATGAATTTCAATTACTTCTTGCTACGAGACGCTATGAGGAAAAACAGGATAATATCCCTAAATCGTTAAATACCGAGCTCCGACCATTGAAATTAAAAACAACGATAGCCATGTCTCACATCGTTTAATCGACGTGGAACATTAAACGGCCATTACGAGATAAATTACAGGTATTACCGTAATAGGAGTGGAGGCGTCAGTGAGCGAAAATTTGCTTCACTAATAGCAATTATCGTCATAACGGTTACGTTATTTTTGAACATTCTTCCGTGCAAAATCTTTTTAGATGTAGAAATGATTAGTGCGTAATTATTACAATTTTGATTTTTGTCTTAATCTTCCCTGCTCAAGCTAAGTGCACTGAAGAAGATAATGCCGAAAGATTTGTTAAGGAAGTGGAAATATTTAAAAAGATCTCTTTCAAATGGGGCGTGATGCAGAGAGGCTACTGGAGAAAGAATATCGCGAGGACGTTAATGGTACGAAGATCAGTTTTTGAAGAGGCAGTTTCGAAGAGAATAACCATTGGTTTCGATCTCAAAATAGATTATGTACTTTTCTCTTCGGTAATGATTTGACTAAAATTGTAAATACGAGTCAAAATACGTAAATATCAATTGTACTTAGCCATTTCAGCACTGTGTTATCTATTTAACAGATATCCTTATCGCAAATTTGATACTAAACTGATTAGTACTACTAACAATAGAACAAACAGGTATTTTCGCTTTAAATTACATTTGCTTGTTTCTAAGACCAAGAGCATGCTGCATACAATAAAAGAAGTAGCATAAATGGTATAAAAATGTGTTAGTTCGAATGTGGGGAGAAAAAGTTCTAAGGCTAATTCTCAGGTAGAAAATTTATCTATTGTATATAGTGAACACCGCTTATTTGAGTTATGTTTGTTTTAAAATAAAATGGCTGATTCGATAAAGCAAAAAGTTGAAATTATTTTTTAATGGGGAATTTGACATACAATTTAAGAATATTTTAAAAATTTTTAGTCAAACAATATAAAATGTCATTAAAAGTATGCCGTTAGCTCAAAATATTCCTTCTTTGATTATTTGTGGAATTTAATCGTTAAACAGCATGAAAAAGCAATTTGCTTCGATGAATGCTTCAGCAGTTGATTAATCAAAATAGGTAAAGCATTTTGACTCTTTGCTCTGTGTCAAAAAAATTCCTATAGTCCCCAGAATTTGCACCTTGTTGCTACAATGCTAAAGCTCTGGTGACAAAGCCTCGTATTTAAGATGCGTGGAAGGATTCAAATACCAGGCCGTTTTTAAATGTTTAAGCTGCATTTCGTTCTGTTCTTGAGAATTTGATTCATTAAAGCGCCTGATTAAACTAACCACTGATTAATTTCCACCGCACTCACTTTATTTTAATTACTGAAAGGCTGTAAAAAATCAAGTGGACACCTGGCGTATCGTAATAAGGAGTAAATGTTCATAGGTTGTGTGACTTGGTTTTGGAAGATAAAATATGTATACCAATACAAAATTAAGTGATTTTGTAGTTAATATGCAACTAACAATGTGAACTGAAATTACTAACACTTTACATTATTCTGTTAAGTAAAGGTCTCTAAACTAAGCAAAAAATATGTCAGTCCAATACGAAAATCAGGTGAATATAGCCGTACAATAACTGAGTTTTATTTTTTTTTAACTAGGATATATTTATAAATAATTTTGGGTTTATTTGAACATTATGAATAAATAGCTATGATGAAAAAGTACAAAAAGTACAAACCCATAAAACCTTCTTTTTTGATTAGTTTAGCAACTCCGAGAAAATAGGTAGCGTTTTTGTAGCACCTAACTCATTTGAAAGTGTAAAAGCCCTTCTCTACATGGAATTAATAAGTAATTACTTTTAATTCTTCTGAAAAAGAAATATTAGTAAATTTTGAGCTGTTTTCGGACCGAAAACTACTTTTAGTGCCTCTAGAAAAACTCTCGATTTTCTAAAAGAAAATTCCTCTTTTTTTCTCATTTCCCGCCGAAGTGTTATTTTTTCCTTTTAACTTTCTTCTGGGATCAAAACAAATTTAAAAAAAATGTTAGATTTTTCCAGAAATCTAAATTATGATTGAATTACGAATTTTATATAGCTGTTAAAAATGATTTGACTGCAACTATTGGGAAATATATTTGCAGAAGTATCTGTATGCATGTACGTGTACAAACACTTTTTAGTGTAAATTTCAAATTAAAAGAAAAACATCGTGTGTTGAGTTTAGTTTAAAAAAAAAAAACATAAACTAGGGTGTCACACAATCACAAGCATTCAAATTAAAAGAAAAACATCATGTGCTATTATCAATGTGCTATTATCATGAGCTATGTGTGCGAAATTAGCTAAAAAACCTAAACTAGGGGTGTCACACAATCACAAGGATGTGATTACATTTCAATTGCAACCGATTGATTTTCAGCAACCGATTGAATCAAAACAAAATAGGCGTACAGTTGATCTTTTTTTTTTAAGACAAACCGCCTTCTCATGTGTCTGACTCAACAACAATGTGGTTCAACAAGAATAATATCAATGTTATGCTCTAGGCGTGGCCTTTTCCAGACTTAAATCCAATGAAGGATGCTGGGAAACGTCTAGCATGAAAATTAAATTAAAATAGACGCAAATATTCGAACCAGGATCTTAAAGCAGCGAACCAGGATCTTAAACCACTACGAACTCTCCCCATAAGTGAAACAAAACTTAATACGTGCGATGGGAAAGAGGGTGTTTGAAATAATTAGAGGAAATGGAAACTGAATTTCGTATTAACATTTTTATCTATGTTTCTCAACCTTAAGCATAGTTCATAACTTAAAAAGTGCAATTGTGTGACGCCTTAGTTTATGTTTTTTTAAACAAGTTTAACTCATGGTGTTTTTTTTTTTTTTTAATAATTAAATTTAGTGCTGTACGGGCTGTTTAATATTATACACAAATGAAATCGAAAAATCCCTCCATTCTTATCTTCACCGTGAATGTTATTTTATGCTTGTGCATAAAATAATATCATAAACTTGAGTTATACTTCTCGGACAAGATGTTAATTATTTAAACACATTTTCGTCAAATTGTTTTCGAAATGCTTCAAACTATAAAATAGACTATTAATAAGGTAAAGAAAGAAATTGGAATATAATGTGATGTTTTTATTGATACCATATTTATAGACAAGTACAATATCAACATTTTCGAATATATTACGCTTTTGTACTCATTTGATCTAGCACAATCCTTTATGTGTTCCAGTGACAACGACTACCACACATAATCCAAGTGCAACTTCAAAAGTAACGTTGTGAATAAAACTACATGCTTGGCGTCTTAGCTGAGGTGCGTCAATAGGAGAGAAATTAATCAAAAAATTGAAATTATGTGCGAAAAAAAAGGGGCGGATGAAAGGAAATAAGAAAAAGAAACATGTATACAATTTTAATTGTTAAAAAATATAATATTAAAAAAATGTTTTTCATACTAATCTGTGCAAAAAATAAATAAATAAACAAATAAATAAATAAGTAAATAAATAAAATTTTTCCAGAAAAAAGTTTCTTAAATGTCTTTTGTAAACTAGTAAATGATTCTAATGGACGGATACATGACACGTTCCCAAAAAACAAGCCTCTTTATTTTAAATAAAGTGTTTTTTATGTACACGTAGCTTTTGAAATGGTCCTAGCCAAATATTTTAGACAAATAGCAATTCACATAAGCAATTATTTATTAAAGCATTCGTAGAGTAAAGAAAAATCTAATTTATTTACAAAAATGCAAAGACGAAATAAAGAAAAACGCATAACACCAAAATCCCACAACCCAAGTGGATCCTTCCACTACTAAATATATATAACCTAAAAATTCCTCCCTCTTTAAATCATTACTTATTCAGTCAGAGGTTAGAAAATCGGTCGTTAAGAGCGACTTGAACTACAACAAAAGGGTGGATTCTGTTCTCTTTTAATGTTTTAAACTTAAGACTTAAGAAAAAGATTATTTTACTCGGTACGTTTAAACCTGAACCATGTCCTCCAAAGACCAAAAAGTATGCAGAAAGACGAAAAAAGAGAGTAGCTTTATTTTCAAAATTATAACAGGTATGTCAAAAATATAATGTATTACTTTTCATCGGCAGTCTAGATTTAAGTGACATTTTGCTTCTGAATGCTTTTACGTCAATGATAATTGTTAAAATTAAAATATTTTTTTTTCTAAATTTATTTGATAAATATATTTAACATTAATTACGGCAGAAGATTTTGTGCTTACGAATTAGAAAACAAACAAACAAAAAAATAAACTAAAAAGCTCGTTTTATAAATTACCGTAGGGTAAAAACACCCAATCTGGTGCGGTACTTCCAATTATGGGGTATATATGTTTTTGTTTTTTTTTTACATTTCATTTTTTTTTTAAATATATAAATGCATTTAACATCTACGGGGAAGACCGGAAACATGTGGTTAAAAGTTAATGCTTTATTACCACATAGGTGGTCTGAGTTGAAGTTGTGAAGGTTATGTGTGTTCTCTTGCGATGTTTTTTTTTATTTTTTTTTATTTACAGCGCTGCAGCAATGTCAATGCATCGTTTTTATCCTTTCAAAATAAAAACTTTATGCTTTTTTTCCAGTATTCAGTACAATTGGTGATTGCGAATGAAAATCAGATTGGAGAAGCGCATAATATGGAGTAGGGAAAAAGATTGTGCAAACTACGCAACATTGGGCTAAACAAGTTTCTTTTTTACATTTTTTTCCTTCATAAAATATTGAATGAAGTAGTGAAAGTGAAGATTAAAACATTGTTGGGTGTGTTTGTTGCGCAGGGTCCTTTTCAAATAATCAGGGTATGAACAGTGGGTTCGGGTTCGAAAATGCCTGAAATCCGATATATTAAACTGGACTGGTATTTAAAAATAAAAAAAAAACATTCCTTTAGTGCAAAACAATGATTTACGAAATGTGAACTGTTTTTCTATTGTTGTTTTTGTAGTGCCCAATAATGAGAGAAATGCTGTATAGTTAAACCATTTCCAGATTTTTTTGACAATTAAAATAAAATACTAAAATTTTGTTCAAACGATTAAACTCAAATAGTCCTGATCCCTGAACCCGGAAATGAATTTACGCTCTATATTGTTATTTTTTTTCTTGATCATATTAGTTGTCTCAGTGACAAAAAAATACCTCTATTTAATGCTTTTACCCTTTACATGTAGAGACAAAAGATCTAAGTAACAAATATTAATTATTTTTAACTCCAAAAGCTTTGCGACTTTCAATTCTAATTTGCTTGAATTGTGCTTTTAATACGGGACATGCTCAATTGCCAAATCTTTGGACTGGAGTTATCAAACTTACAGGACAAAGTTTAGAATCCTGTTTAATTTTTGTGTTTTATTTATTAAAAAAAAGTATAATTTGTTGTCTGAAAAGAAACATATGTTTACTCGTATATCATACCCATTTTTTTTATAATAAAGTTAAAAAAATATACTTAGCTTTTCTTTTTTTTTTTCATGAGTAATTCTTCAACTGCTGAGAAAAAGCTCATCAACTACTGTAAATTGCAAGAAAGTCTGCGGTCAAAAATAGTTAATTTGGCACTAACTCTTTTTTTGTGGTTTTGAAATGTTACGCATCTTTCAAATTATCGTTTTATGTTGTTAATTATTAAACGCCGCGTATATCATAACATAGCTAATAGATTACTTTAATCAGTATCTCGCCGTCGTCAGTTAATTAAGAAATATAAACTACATTTAACTTTCTTAGCATCGAGATATATTTTAAAAGCATGACTATTGCTGTTATTAATACGATGAGTTTTCCTTGAATGCATAATAGTTACTTGATTCATGGCAGGAGTACAGGAATCTTTTTTATTCTACAGTTTAAAATATCGTATTATGTATTTGTTAATGCATATAGGTTTTCAAAATAAACTGCATATTCAATTACTCAATTTTACTAACGGTTTTAATTATGATATAATTATTTGTACCCGAAGGGTTTCATGTAGGAAAACGTTATCTAAACTTGAGGATGTATCGCTTCGCAGAGCGTAAAGAATGGAAATCTGGGAAGCAAAATAGAAACGCCCTAAAGATTAATAGAGTTATTAGTAACATTTTCACAGTTGCTAGGACCAAGACATGATAACAACCTACGGTGGCGATCTGGTCAGAAAAATGCTTGAAATAGAGATAGCTCTAAGGCATAAATCTGGCTGTCTCGAATTTATATCATTAGATAATTAATAGATTATTTTAATTAATACCTCACCATCATCAGTTCATTGTTAAATATAAACAACATTTCACTTTCTCAGCATCGAGGAATATTTTAAGCATGACTACTGCTGTTGTTAATACAATGAATTTTCCTTGAATGTGTAGAAGTTACTTGATTCATGAGATAAGTAGAAATATAAGAACCTTTTTTCTACAGTTTAAAATATCGTATAATGTATTGTTAATGCATATAGGTTTTCAAAATACGTTGCACATTCAATTACTCAATCTTATTAACCGTTTTAATTATGATATAACTATTTGTACCTGAAGGGTTTCAATTAGGAAAAAGCTGTCTAAACTCGAAGATGTATTGTTTCGCAGAACGTAAAGAATGGAAAACTGGGAAACAAAGTAGAAAAGCCCTTAAGATTAATCGAGTTATTAGCAACACTTTCACAGTTGCTAGGACCAAGAGAGGATAACAAATTACGGTGGCTATCTGGTCAGAAAAATGCTTGAGATAGAGATAGCTCTAAGGCATAAATCTGGTTGTCTCGACTTTTGTGATTTATACCGGACAGGAAGACATTGCCGGCCAGATATTTCATCATTTATTCTGGCTTTTCCGCAAGAATTCAAGAGCTTGGGTTCTGAAAATAAAAATAAACGAGAAAAAAAAATGCTTGCTCACTTATGCCACATTCTTTCTTTTAACAAATACAAAGAAGAATGCTCTAAGTGCTGAAGGTATTTTGATCTTTTTGTCCTTTTTATTTGCCCTCTGGAGAGATATATTGATTTTTCAACCACTTTCGACAGGAAATTTATTCTGCAGTACCTTGTTTGACTTTTGAATCAACATTTCCTGAGTTTTATGTTAGAGGATTTATGGCTTGGATGAAGTTGTGAATCGGTGGTTTCGGAAGGAGGAAATCGCATTATAAACTTCCTTATCAATAAAATTGCTCTGCTTCATTAGCTGCACATTCATTGTGAAAGGAACTTTCTGAAAACTCGTGCTGTGAAACACCGTGAAGTATATTTTTACGCGTTTTAATTATTTTATGATCATGAGTGCCAAATGTTAAAATGTGTTTTGCAAAATGCGTTTTAGTTTTGTTATTGAGCTGACAAACTGTCAAAACGTAGTTAATATTTATCTTTGTGTAGAGCCTAAATTTTGTACCTCAGAGGCAGACTAACGTAAGTCACATAGTCGCTACTTCACAGAGTAGACGGAATACGTTTTTTTGGCGCATGCAAAGGAAGTGACATTAGCATTTTTAACACGGGAAACTAATTACTAATGATTTTGTTTGCTTCCTGTAGCGTAGTAAAGGAAGTATTGTATTCATGAAAAAGAATTCACTCAAAAATCGGAAATAATTTCCATTTTGCTCGCCCTCGAATGAATATTGAGGTTTTTTTTTCATACCGATCACACGTGGATATTTGCCTGAGAACGTATAGACACCTGAAATATCCATTTTGAGGATCCTGATTTAATTACAACGAGTTTTCGAGTGACGTACGTATGTACGTATGTATGTGTGTATGTGCGTATGTATTTCGCATAACTCAAAAACAGTATGTCCTAGAAAGTTGAAATTTGTAAATAGACTCCTAGCGGGGCGGAGCACAGTGGTTCAAAACGACAAAAAAAGCGGAAAAAATTCAATAACTTTGAATATTCTCAAAAAATGCTTTGGAAAATTGTTAAAATTGTTGCATGGTAATATTTAGCTTCATGCTTGCTGATCGTATTCACTGCGAAACCCCGATTTTACGTCTTTCGAATCTACGTTTTCCCCACATTTTACGTTTTTTATCATCAGGTCCCAGTTTTTCTGTACACTAATAATATTAATTTAACCCGGGTGAAAAGTTTGTTATTTATAAATTTCCCGCATTTTACGTTTTCCCTCCCCAGTTAAAAAAATGAGAAAAAATGTTTTAAAATTAAGAAAAGTGTTTCCCTCTGTGCATTTTTAAACATAATCCACTCTGTTGAAAGTTAATCCATGGAAACAGAAACGTTTCTGCTTCATGCGCAGCTGATCTTATGGACTAAAGATGAACAAGAAGAAGAGGAAACACATTTTGTCTCTTCTTTCAATACTGCATTTAAGAGCTTTATAATAGCGAAAGATTATTTTCTTTATCATAAAGACCAGGAGAAAACTTTGCAAAGTGTTCCAATTCTGGAAGATGCTGTATTTACTTTGGATTCAAAAATTCATTATTACTGACTATTTTCAACCTAAACGCCGGGATTAGTTACTTAATGTGTTAGATTGATCTAAACTGGTGTGTACAAAAATGTTCTTTTCGTAAAATATCGCATGTTTACATTTTATAAGCGTCATCGTAGCAACTGCTATTACTGTTTTTGTTTCCTTATCTGATTTTTGCTTTTTATACATTTCTCGTATCTTACGTTTTCCATTATTTTATGTTTTTGGATTTGAATTGACGTTTTCCCACATTTTATGTATTTTATGTTTGATTCAGGCCTCTGAGAAACGTGAAATCGGGTTTTCTCTGTAGTTAAAATTCATTTCTGTTTTAAGTGAAAAATATAAATTAAATCAGTCGTATGACACAAGCAAGGTTTATTTATTTATTGCAATTGATACATTCGAACAGTATTTTCTGGCAATGTTGACAAACTGAGAACAGCTTTATACTAGAATGATTTCGAAAAAAAATCAGAAACTTCAAACGTTTAATGATTTTCTAATTTCATTGTTTTATGAACAGAATGGTTATTTAACTTTTATATAGAATTCTATATGAGTTTTAAAAATTTCTTTCTCATATGTATCTTCTTTAAAGCCAAATGGTTCCAAAACATGTTATTTTCATGTTACTACTGCATTGCATGTAGAATAATGCGCCGCATTAAGCCATAACAACGTAAATTTGTTTTTAAAAAAATCCTCTGTATTTATTGATGAATGTTTCAAAAGCCCCAACTTTCGTAAACAAACGTTCGTGAGTAAACAAACGTTTTTAGGCTCTCCTGCAAAGTAGTGAAACTGTGACATACGTTAGTCTGGAGCATGTCAAATTTGATGACCAATTTCTTTGATAAAAAAGTAATTTACCCCCGTTGTACCGTTGCGAGTTATTTTCTAACTTACTAAATTGGTATTCGTAAATAGCGAAGATCAAACAAGAACATCTGCCGCGACTGATGTGGCAGGTGGTCGCAGCTAAAATGTTGTTGTTTATGTACAGGAGGGATTAAACTATTGATATATGTAAATTTTAGCCCACCGGAAGCCGCCGATAAAAGTATATTCCACAATACTTTTCATTATATTTTTAAGAAAATAATGTTTTTAATTTTAAATAATTTTCAATGTTGATGATTTTTTAATTTTTAACTATGATGTAATATGCATCCTATAAGTGTGAAAAACCAATCAGAAATGAATTTTATTAAATTTAAGTCCTCCATATTGAACGAATGAATTAAAACTGAATCATAAGTCGTACGTCCGAAAAAAGTAAAAACATAACTGTTCAACAATCTCGGCTTTTTTTTTTTTTTTTTTGTAAAAACGATTTTTTTTCAAAAAATTATTGTGGAGTAAGTTACTACAACTCAAGGGCTAAGTAATTATGGCATGAAATATTTTTTACCTTGAAACTTAAAAATGGCTATTTTTTCCGCCCTTGAACCACTGTGAGGGGTCTAGTTGTGCACCTTCCCTTTTGATTGCGTTCGGATGTTCCAAAGAGGGTCTTTTACACTTTTTTGAGGAAAAATCATTGTCAATTTCAATGCAAACTCAAGTGGTGTTATAATTTGGCAAACACTTGGCGATATTTTACCAAGCATTTCGTCGCCAAGTTTTGTATCCTGCTTGGTGACAAATTTGGTGGGTTTTTTTTTTTTTTTCTCCTTTTTCAAAATCTGGTTTCAATTTGACCATATTTAGAGAGTAAACCATTGAATAACATTAAAATTGCTAATATTGGAAAAATTTATCTGTATAAAACATTTTCTTTGCTTTGGTTAGCAATAAACTTGTCGTGAAACTATTTAAAGGGTTTCTTTGCTAACTTCGAGGCACTATTTTCATTACATTGGAATAAAATGTGATGCACACATCAGCTTATTTACAGTAACGTGCGAATGACTATGTACTCTGACTGCATGTATGATTCTATTTACAATGCACTAATAAACAGAAAATAGCAATTTTTGGACTAACGTTAGTCTGGCTCTGAGGTACATAATTATGATTCAATAATTGAAATATTAATTTCTTGCATTTGCGTGCTTCGAAGTTACAATAAACCCTAAAATGATATGTTCAATATATTTTTTAAATGTTAAGTAACAGTTCTACATTTCTTTCATTTAGGCATTTTACTGTTAAAAAGACTGATACGTTTTGTAACGTTAATAGCATTTTATAAATTGTTAAAAAGCTATCAATTACTAGGCGAATGTTGTGCAAAATGTAATAGTTAAGATAACTTACCTTTTTCAACATGAATGAAAGATAAAGTTTGGTTTGAAAGTTACAGTGGAGCAATAAAGAAAAATGATTTATTTGATAATCCTTGCACTGACTTTTTTGTTTAGTGTTTGGGCAGTAATATTGTACCTCAAAAACGAGAGGAGATTTTTCACTTGTTTTCATGAAGTTAAGTACAACATTAAATATTTTGCTAAGGAAATAGTCTTTATTTGATTGATAAAAATATTTTCAATTAACTAACTGAAAACCTTAGTAAAACAATAAATGAATAAAAAGTGGACCAATAAACACATCACTAAAATATTAATGAATATAACAGAAAAAATGGAAGAGTTAATAAAATAATGAATGAATAAGAAAATAAGTAAATGAATGAATTAATAGTGAATTATTAAATGAAGTAATGTAAAATATATAATCAATAAATGAATACGAAAGTGATTTCAAATACAACTGAATCTGAAAACGAAATGAACCATTTACTTTTCGCTCTCCACTTTGCCCCGCATGCACTTGACTAATTGTACAAAGTATTTAAAGTAATAAGAAAAAAGCTTAATATTGACTAAATTACTAGTATACGTCGAACATTAGCAGTTCCAAATGAAGTGTAAATATTAATAACGAGAACTTTACAATTTTATAGTAAGAAAAACAATTGTACACCAAAATACTACAATATGAGTATTAACGTTTTGAAAATTTCCTGTGTCATCATATTTTTTTGATCTACAGAGGTGAAAACTATTGACAGGAATGGAATTAATATGTATACAAAAGATATTACCAGATATGCGGCGATTAAAAAAAGAGCAAACGTTTTATCATTTCCCTTTAACCCACTATTCGATTTTTCTCCACACTCCCCTACTGTTTAAAATTTAGCAAAGAGTCATTTTATGCCAAGTGACCTAGTGCTCTCTACCTGAGCATCTTCGATTCGTATGAATCTTTATAAAGGGGTAGAGATGCCTTTGAAACTAACCTATGCAAATTTTCAACTTCCAAGATCCAAATCCGTAGAGAATCTAAGATCTTCTAAAGGTGTTCCAGCAGAGTGAAGCAGACTGTAAAACGAGTTGCCATGTTTAGGCTTAAGTTCCTTTTTAAAGCGAGCGGAAAAACATAATGAAAAATAAACAAAGAAATGAAAATATTTAAAAAATATATTTATACCAGATTTGATATAAATTTTTAATGTAATTACAACTTGTAGCACCCCCCACCCCTACTGCAACGGCTAAAGCAATGGTATTGGCAATTGAGAATATTTCGACTCAATAAATTGAGCAAATGATCAAGAGTTTACCCTATTTTTATGTTTTTCTAAGCCTATCCCGATTACAAAATTATTTTAAAATTCATTTCCTCTTTTTTGGAGTAAAACACTAAAGCCTTGAATTAACTTTTCACCTTAGTTCGATTTTCTAACCTCAAATTACAATAGGTCTTAAAAGATATTTGCAAAAGCCGTAATTCTTGCTCGGTTTTTCTTTATTTTTCGGCAAAGTATAGCTTACAGTATGATTCGCATGAACAACCTACTAGAAGTGTAATTTTGATTTTGTCAATTGTTTTCACATATTATTTTTTTTATTTTCTTTATATTTTACTTACGAATAAATTGGCATAATGCTTGGTTATTTTTAAATTTCTCTAATATCCTCTTATTGGAATAAACAAAGGATATGGTTTATTCCATAAAATTTGTGACATAAAATTCGAAAATTATTTCTAGAATTTGCTAAAAACAAAAAAAGAAATCCTGAAATTTGAATTTTTGCAAGTTTTTTTTCCACAATAGCCTTATACAGTATTATTTTAAAATTTAATAGTTTAATAGGTGTTCCGTTTTGTTTTTACAAAATTTTTATTTTTTACATTAAAAAAAGTGGGATTTTTTAAAAAAATAATAACAAATTAAAAAAAAAAAAAAAACTATGCTCGTAAAGCTTTTAATGAATTTCCTTGCTAAGCTTCCAGCTGTTCTCATCGCTTTCATAAATAGAAAATCAATACAGTTAACCCTATCTGATCAAAAAATAAAAAAATCTATAAAAACTATTTTTTTAATTTTAATCATTGACAAAATATATCCAACAATCAGCACATTTTTATCAAACGATATTTTAAAATATCTCTCCAATATATTTTTATTCAGTTCATTTTTATTATGTCTGATACGGCTGAAAAAAAAGTACGTCAAAGCTCCTCATTTTTTAAAACTTATTTTTCGTTTTCCATTTATCTAGTAGCATCAAAAATAGCGTTTCACACCGATTTACTTTCACTTTTAAAAGAATTAAAAAAATGTTTTCTGCAGATTTTTGCAAACTGACGTGAAAAATTGATTTCTTTCTTGTTCCTGTCATTGACCGAGTTTTCAAATAAAGAAGAGCGCAAAAGGAATGTATGAAATGAAATAAATATACCAAAGAAAGAAAAGTGAGAGCAAAAGAGATACAGAATTTTCTTTTAAGTGGATGGATAAAAGGAAGAACACGCCGGCGGTTCTGGTGTCTAATAGGTAAGCAACCTCGCTGTGATATGCCTAATTCTTTTCGGTTCTTGCAGCAAATAAAAAGGCAGCACTTTATCATTGATTGAGGAATAAAAAATGCAGTTGAGCTCTTAGAGGAAGTGGAAGACAAATGTCTTGAGATGCCAGAAACATTTTTCATTTTGGTACATTTTGTATTACGCGATACTCTCTAAATGAATACATTTTTTTAATAAAAAAAAATTCTAAGTTGGCCAAATGGTAAGTTTTCAAACTTATATCTGTTTCTAATTGGAAATTTCTGCCTCTTTTTTTCATGTTTGTTTAATTTTTCACTGCGCAAGATACAATATTTATGATTTCAAAAAAACTAACGAGTGCCTTTTTAAATATTTCAATTAGTTGTTCTTGTAATTATGACTACAATATTAAATTCCATAAAAGATTTTTATGGTTTTTCATTGTTTCAAACGCATAACTTTATTATATACAAGAAAATCGCCCGTAAAGGCATGACGGGTGAAAATTGCTTTTACATTTGAATGGAGTCATTGACTGTTTGGTGATATTTTGACAGTTGAAATTGTAACCCTAACTCTAGTGAATTAACCCTAAACTCCAGTAGGTAGCTTTCATTGTTGACCACATTTTCGTTTCTTCATTCCCCTGGAATGAGTCTTACCAGTAAAACAGTTAAGTTACAGGTTGAATTCAGCCTTCTCACGATAAAGCCTTTACCTGAATGTTAAACATTACCAAAACATATAATCAAATTATCATGACTTGGCGCGAGTTTCATTGTTGAAACTCGCTGGTGACTCGATCAATGGCTATTATATATATATATATATATGAGGATAAGTTATTCATCTGATCATAGAGATTATGAGATATTGATAGTTTGGAAGTTTAGGCTGCTCATAATTACACTGCAATTGTATCTTTAATCATCTCCATAGAAAAAACAATAATAATTAATAGGGCTTATAAATATTTTGTTTGGAATAAGAACAACTACTGATCCCAGTGCCGTTATATCAGAATACCTAATTCTAGCATTTCGAGCTATTTCGTAATTTCGCAATGCCGGAATTTACTAAAGTAAAGTATTACTGGTATTTTCGACATTAGTTGAAAATAAATTAAAGTTTTTAATTAAAGAGTTTTCAGTTTGACTTGTTTGGTATCCACTGTTGTTTTAAACTGGCATTTCGTTTTCGATGATACTACCAAATTCAATCCATTGATGTAAAAGTTTGACTTCAAAAGCACGAATTAAAAGAAAAGAATATCAATACACAAAAGTAGCGAATAGAAAACAGAGTTATATATGTTTGTCACTAGATTTCTCGATGAATCGCATATGTGAGCTACGTTTTTATTTCTTTCACTTCCGTGGTAGCTCAGTTACGGAAATCAGTATTTTTAATTCCAGAAAATTTGGCACTAAAATGAACTGTAGAAAGTTTAACTTCTATTGGTACATTATGTTTCTTACTATTATTGCAACTTTTGTAATTTAATTCATATTTGTTCACAATAAATATTCTTGAGCAATGTTTTTGATCCCTTTTGAGAATTTTATTATCTTGGAATTAATTCTGGCAATCTGTTACTATTTCTTGAAAAGATCGAAGACTGCTAATGCATTTTTAGATCGGTTTTGCCATCAATACGAACAATAGATTACAATAGCAAATAATTGCATTGAAACATGAAAATCAATGCCTAAAAATAACCTTAAGACGCATTCTGTGTAAATGATCTTAAGAAAATGACCTTAAAGAAAGCGGACAACGAACTTAAAGTGTGCATAGTATTCAATTAAGTCGTGAATTTAGCAAAGGAAAAAAAGTATGTATGTATGTCATTGTGGATTTGTACTTGCTTTAGTTAGGCATAATAGTAAAAATAGAATAATTGTGTGTTTGCATGAAAAACAAATCTAATCGCTCCCATAACTTAACCCAAAGTAATTAAGTATTTTCCACCAGATAATCCTTCAAATGTATTCGATTACTTATCAGTTTTAGGGTCTATGTACTTGCCACAGCCTTTTCCTACTGTCATCAACACGAGGTCTGATGATATTAAGAACAAAATCACTCTAAATTGAAACAAAACTTTACAATCAGTTTCCCGTCTTAGAAGAAAATCGACATCTATCTGTTGTATGAATAACCGAAGTAAATCCCACACATATGCATTTGTGAACTTAACTTTACAACTGATGACTTATATGTTCAAGCGGTATAACTGATCAGTACATATTTTCCTTCATTTTGAAAGTGAAATAACAAAAGTTTTCCATACAGCTTTCCCACAGTTGTGACAGAATACAAGAAAATTCGCAAGAATTATATTCCTAAAAGTACTGAAAAGATAATAATTCGAGAAAAATCAATTAGATAAAAAAAAGGTTAATTAAAAACAGTCGCAGTCATAATTGACCTATACTGTTATTTTAACACTATTATATGATGCCTAAAAGTCTTAATTCTATAAATGCGTTGCAAAATTTATTTTAGTATGTTATAATTTGGTTTTGTGTTTTTTTTTCTTTTTTTGAATCTTGAAAGCATTTATTTTTCATATACATGCAATACGACTATTTTAAAAAATATATTTATGTTCTAAATTAAACACAACAAACGCTTCATTTTTCTTCTGAACCCACTACCAGTGAGGCAAAAAATGCTTATTCATGTTTCAAGTTTTAAATAACATGGAGTGACTTTTGTGCGGGAGAAACCTCGAGGAATAGAGCTTTTTATGTTACATCATTAGCGGAAAAAGGTTTCATTATAGCAGAATATTCAGCTTTAAACTTTCTGCTCATTAAAATGTCGTAATATGTTTCAGAAAAGAAATAAAGCGTCATTAACATACATCGATAGGGAGGATACAATGCAATAACATAGAAAGTTGATACGATCGCTCTGAAAGTTAAAAAAAAATAGCCATGAAACAAAAATGTATATAAGAGCAAGAAAACTGAAAACGAAATATGTGTACGATAGGGGACGTTGATACACACTATAAAGTGAAATAGTAATAAAAAAAAATAAAAAGATGCATACATTGAAGTTTAATCACAAAAAGGCAGTTCTAGGAATTATATTCAACTTAAACCAATGTTTTCTTTTAAATATACAACGTATGATAGCTCTTTCAAGATCCAGAAAGTTTTTTTTTTTTTTTTTTTTCTAAATGGAGGAAAGGAAAAAAGAAAAAAAAATGAACTGGGAAGGAAATAAAAACGTATATAGTGAGTTGAAAGGCTGATCACTATAAAACCTTTAACTGATTTTATTGTTCCCTTTTTAGCGCTAAACAGGGTCCTTTGAATGTAATTTCAAAAATCATGCAAGAAAATCTTTCAAAAAATTAACGAGCCTACTATCTCTGATACCACTACCAATTTTCTAGAGTCATATCAATCTTCTCTCAATTCGATATAATATTGCTTATAATTAAAAACATATATTTGTGCCTCAAGAATTGTGTTTTTTAAATATTCTACTGTTTTGTAAAACAGATATATTTGATATTATATAATTTATTTTTTCCTTTCCTCATTTTGTTAGGCAATTTTAGTAAATTCTAAGCTTTAATAAAACTTCTACTACGAACATTAAAATTTAGCAGTTTTGTCATACAATAAAACATACAGTTTTAAAAGAGAAAAATATCAAAAATTACAAAAGTAAACTCTTTTTCCAAAATAAAAAATTTCAGACTCAAAAAAAAAAAAAAACAGCCAAAAAAGTAAGGACACATTTTATGCAGTGCAAACGAAATCAATACATTCTCTGATTAAGAGAAATGTAATCGTTTTGGGAAAAAAATAACGCAATAAAACGGATATCAAATTAAATAATTTAAAGTTAAAATTCAGTTTTTTCTTTCGACTGCAAAAAAAAATCTTTTTTTTTTTTTTTTACAGTAGCCAAAAATAAAACATAATGAAAAATAACGAAAATGACAGTTAAAATTTGGAAAAAAGGAAAAAAAAAGATTAAAAACACACTGTCTGCCTCAAGCCAAAAAAAAAGGGGGGGGCAGCCTTCTTTGATAAATTTTCTCTCTTACTTCTGTGTAATTTTGTAAGTTTTGTACCTAAATTACTTTAGAAGTATCGTTCTGTGACTATATTACACATGAGTTGAATCCAGCTGTAGGTGCGGTGTGTCACTGCAGTTGACAAAATTGTACATCAGATGCATGGGAACATCGACGACATTAATGAAGCCTGTGTTATATGTTACGCAAAACATGGTATTTTTTTTTACTGTGCATATTTTAGTAAATGTTCATAATACATATAACAATTACATTAAATATTTATTACAAGCTCTAATCTGAGAATGACAAAAAAGAAAATAAATAAATAAATAAAAGATAAATAAATGAATAAAAATAAAAAAATAAATAATTAAGTAATCAAGGGGGAAATGTTTGTTTTTATGACGTAGGGTAACAAATTGGGTATCTTTATTCGTACTAGCTATTAAGCTTTATATGGGTTCTTTTAAATACTATTAATAATGCTCCTCTACTCCCGAAGCGAGGAAATTCACAATTAGGACCGTCCTTTCTGCAGTGAGAATTACCTCATTACTAAAACCTTAAATGAAGTCCTCCAGCCAATTACGTCCATGTACAAGAAAGGACGGAAAAAGACCTGACTGCAAACTTTGCTTTATTTTCTAGCGGATTCTTTTCTTAGATGTCATTTTGATTTTTTTAACTTGTTTTTCCATTGCGTTTTTTCTAAATGCGATTTCATTTTATATTGATAAACAAACGATCGTCTGAGCTTAAAAAGATTTAATCAGCAAGTATAGAAGAAAAAAAATAAATGTCAAAAAATAAACTAAAAAAACATCGTATGATAAATGGCACAAGACTGAAAAAAGTAACATTTTATTATGAATATCAAGGTAGAATTTATGGGGGGGCATCCAGGTAAAAAAGCATACAGATATAAAATTTAAAACGCTTTAAGAAAAAACAAACCTACTCTTATAGTAAAACGGAAGCTTGATATTTTAGAAACGAGATAATATTTTCATTCTCTTAAATCGTCATAGTTCGGAAAGGATGTAGGGGATGTTGCCGCAAAGCGGGTAGGCCTTCGTATGCCACCTCCTCCCCCTGTGGTGTGTAAGCGGCGATGCATACATATGTCGTGTTGACACGAACACGCCCGGGTTTTAATCAGTCCCAACAAAGCAGCAGTGGAGCCGCATGGCGCAACCAGGCTTAAAATTTAAAAAAAAGAAGTTTTGTAAATTGTGATTAGTGGAAGACCAGCTTATTTTATTGGTTTTCAGTAATATTACGTTATTCTGACACCGTCACACTTCAAACTACGATAGTCATTTCGTTTATTTCTTTCTTTTATTTAAGTTTATAATTATTGAAATAAAAAACGCGCCTTGGGGCAAAAAGGATGTGGGATTTAATCATATATTTATTTATAATTTCTTGAATCGTGTGCTGGCTTAGATTTTCTATTCCAAAAATATAACTCTAACAAATTATTTTTTCAGATGGCAATTAATTAGTCTATTAATTTAATCAGTTTTTTCTTTATGTTTTATAAACAAATGTGTTAACTTTAAATTGGATAAGTACAACTGTTTTATATGTTTTTACACAATGGCAGGTAGCTAATCAGTTATTTTAATCATTTATAACTTCATATTTGATTGGAAAATGTACCAAACCCCCATTAGTTAAGCTTACCTGCTTTGGGCTCCCTATTAGGGCAAAGCGGGTTTTTGGAACATTTGTAAAGTTTGATGATGAATAAATATTGGGCTTGAAATAATACAAAAATCATTTTTTATGTTCAAGAACCCTGCTAGGAAATAAAACCGAAAATGTTACGATAAAAATCCAAAAACTACAATTTTCGAGCGTTCTTCGAAAACCTACCCGCTTTGGGCCACCCTCCCCTATATCCGTGTACACATCACTCGCAAGTTTTATTAATTGTACTAGCTGCGTGCTCGGCGTTGCACGGGCTACTTAAAAAATGAAAGAGATGTCCAATTGATGTTTTTGTATTACTCTGACATCAGTTTCTAAAGCGCTAAGGAGTAAATAAATACGCGTAATGCAAGGTTTGCAAAACATCAGTAGAGCATATTTTCGGCAAAAATCTCTTTAACGTTAATCATAGTTATCAATGATACAAGTTATGAGTATTTTCAATTAGCACAAAAGCTGAAAATATATGCATTATCAACTATAATCTGTGCTCACGTTAAAATGAATTACATCTGATAGACTATATCTGAACTATTTATGTACAACTACAATCAGCTTTTTACATAGAATGACACATACTTTTTGGTTGATTACGTGAAACTAAAGCACCAAGACTAAATAACTACTAATAAGCATTAATTTAATACCAAGTCATCGAATTCCAATTTAGCTTTAGTTAAAATCCTTAAAAACAATCTTTTTTGTTCAACTCTGTTTCACATAGAAATCCGAACAATCTTAACTTAACATGTTCTTTTAACGATATAAACTGTATTTTAAAAATAGAAACAGGAAAGAAAAAGATACTTGTTACAATTCGAAAACTCATCCATGTGACGGGAAAAAGTCCAACAAAATAAACATAATTAGTCGCACATCCTAAGTGTACCAAAATATGAGGCCGGTGAATGATAAACTTACACTACAATCGATAAACATAGCTAAAGAAACAACTTTCATATGCTGAAAAGTGTTAAGAACGTTGAATGTAAAAAATAAAAAAAAGGACAGGCGATAAAATAAAGACTACGTCCGAATAGGCCAACCAATTTTAAACTAATTTAAAATGAAATTCTAGATGAAAACGTTGTTTTAAGATTTGGACAGCAGCCAAAAAATCTATTTTAAAACAATTATTAGAATTTTATTTGCTCACGCATATGCAAAATGGCAACAGGAAAGAAATAAAAATTCCTGAATAACGTTATGTTAATTAACGATTTAACTAATATCTCCGCTAATTAAAGTCGCACAATTATGAAATTGGTCCTATTGTTTTCTTTGGAAAATTTTGAATTGATAGGTATCTCGTTTGACTCTCGATTCGCAGCGGTTCTCGAGAAGATCGATCTTCAGACAGACAGACAGACGGACGCGAACAGATTTTAATATATAGTAGAAGATGTGCACTTATGTTTCTATTGTTTTTTATTTATGTAATGTGATCTTGCAATTGTTGTAGAATAGAGACGCATTGATAAACGTCGTCTTCTGGCTGGAAATTTTGGCAGTACTACATTTGTATTAGGTTACGTTTATTCCATGGTAACAAAACATGTTTTATACTTTTTGTCCTTTAATAAAAACAAATCTTCAGTTTACTTCTATATTTTCATAACAAGTCTTTACATACTTACACCGAATTGTCAAGAAAAAGTGTTATTTCTAGGTTTTATAAAAAGTTGGTAGAAAAAACTTCATTCCTTTGAAGATGTTATGAAGTACCTTCTGTACTTGAATCACCATTCGCACACCATGGGTTCATTTAGTTTACGGGCAACTACAGGCAACCGAAGACTTGCCGAAAGATGAACATCCTTTGAGAAGTCGGACAAACAGTTAGATGATTCAAAGCTAGATATATATATTTTGCAACTTTTCTCTTTCAAAAACATTTCATGTTATAAGTAACTCAAGTTTTTCAGTAAAGGGTTTTAGTAAAGGGTTTCAGTTTCTCGCAACTTAAAAACAAGAGATTCACGCTCACAGAGCATTTAAAAAAGGGAAAGACACTTCCGAATACTATACCGATAAGGAATTCATAAATAATCCACCAGGTTGTTTCGAGAATTTATTGAATTTAAAATATATTTAAATGAATAAATTTACGATTCTTTAACGTTTCTATTCAAAATAAACAGGAGCACAAATATGTGTTTGAGGAAAAAACGTGAAAGCGTTTTTTTTTTCCTATGGCTACTCTTCGCTGCTCAAACACAGTTAAAGATCCTGTCCACTTTCAGCGCCAATGTTAATTCTATTTATATTTTTTCTTCGAGGACACGGGACAATGGCGGACTCTAGCATACACGCGAGCTTAGCTATCTAATTACATCGGTACCCGAGTTTCTTTGTTCGCCTAATTAGATCTGCAAGCAGTTTAAACCCCAAATAATGCTGCGAGTACGCGCCGTAAGAGTAAGTAATTTGTATTTTTCCCCTATTTTCTCCCATTTACTACCGAGTAAATGAAGCGAACAACGCGAAAGTCGATTTTGTGTCATTTTGCAGACATCAGATTTTCGATCTCCTGCGCGTTTTGGAGTAATTACTTGCTAACCAGAAAATTTTGACAAGAAATGTGCTGCAAATTCTTTAAATCGTTTTTAAAAATTAAGTATAATACAAGAATGTTTGAGCAATGAGTTTAAAACATCATAATAATGTTAAAATTTATGTCTTATTAGTCATATTACAATTTTTACGTTGTTAGGACGTCTTAATACTGATTTGTATCATTTTAGTAATGTATAATGATGATGAACACACGAAAGATTTTATTTTGTAAAAGTAACATGACCATGTAAGTACAAATTTAGTTTTTTGATTGAACAATAGATGGATACCCTGATTAAAATTTATCTCAAGAAAAACACCACTTAACGACTTTAAGTATATAACAGGAAGTAACCAACGTTTTGCAGTCCAAATTACTGGAGCCGGAGTGTCTTTACATCCCGGTTTTTATGACCCTTACCGGATGTTTTTACAACCAAAATCTTATTAATCTTCATTGAAAAGGGGTCCCTTTGTGACAGTGCGATAAGAATTACACTGCCACACTTTTAATATCCTTCTATTCTTGCCCTTCCTGAATCTATTTTTTCAAGTTTTCATGCATTGCTAGCGAGAGTGGAGAAATTCCTGTTCTTCCCTTCGCGCCAACTAGGTTCACTGACAGCGTATGAATACAATCTAATACACTCGGAGAGCGTCCCTGCCTGATCTACCGTTATAATAATGCGCCGTGGTTGGAAGACACTATATCATTTTCCTTCACATACAATATATATAATTTAGCCCAATTTTAACTTTGGCTTTGATTTTTCTCATGGATGGCAGATGTATAAAATAAATAGAACCGAGGAGATCTGGAACTCTTTCTTGACGCGTACTAATCTCCAGTACTGTTGAATCGAAAGAGGGAACATGTCAGGAATCAAAGAGGTGATTGCTGTATGAGTTCAAAGCTTAGTTTGCCAAAGTCTGGCTGTGTTCGCACGGTTTGCCCGGAAAAAGATGTTATATAGGGACACCCCTAACGGTTTCAGTAAGAGAATTCAAAAAGTCATCTATTGGTATGTAGTGGTGAAGTTTTTACAGCCCGGAGCTAGACATGCTGTCCACGCCCGGTATAAAAGATACAAAATTGTGTATATAGTTTAGATGTCTTCTTGTCTTTAGCGATCCTACTTCAGTTATTCAATAAGCACCAGAATTTAATCTTCACTATGTGAACTGACTTAAGTTTTTGAATCATCTTCAACAAGAAATACCCCAGCAAATCAATCTTCATCTACACTATATGAACTGACTTAAGTTTTGAATCATCGCCAACAAGAAATACCCCAGCAAATCAATCTTCATCTACATTAAATGAACTGACTTAAGTTTCTGAATCATCTCCATACCTGGACTCTTACAATATATGAAGACATCAAGCAAATAGTATTCCAAACTATAGTACATATGTTCCAGCGCTGCAGCGGGCCTGCATATCCGGTATCGTGAGTAACTCATGTTTTACAATTAATATTTGGGTACCCAGTAATTATGTAAAGAAATTTACATCATCATTTATGTTATATTAGAATTAATGAAAGTTAAAGAAAAAGAAAGCATTTAAATAATTTTTGATACATATTTCAATTGTTTCATTGTTTATATTTTCAATCGGCAAATAACGCAAATGTACTCCACTGTACGAAAAAATAGAATATATAATATCAACTCGGCCTTACATAATGTATTGGTAATTATATGTTTATATTAAATATTTGTCTGTAATTTATGCTTCATGTGTTATTTTAGTGCATGTAGTATTTCTTTAGATAACCAACCAATTATAATTACAGCAAATCAAATCGTATTATATTATATTTGCAAATTAATTTACCAATCAATTCAGTAGTAGTAACCATTTTTTTATCAACCTTTCACGGTATACACTATCACACCCTTGATGCCCCGAAACACGTGTCTTCTGTACTCTGTATATTTGTGTTTCAAAAGGTTGATTAGTTTCTGTTACTTCTCGGAACAAAGGTATTTATTTATTTCTCAATTTCTTATTTAAAAAACTTAGAGTTAAGTTGTGATAAATAGAGGGTGTCTCGTGGTATAATTTCGCATTGAAAAAAGAAAGAACAATGCATGTGTAATACATTAAATAAATATACATGTATGTGTTTCTGAAACAACGCAACGTATCAAAAGAGAGTGTGTCTTGGATTAGTTATATGAATATTTTAAAATAACTAATGTTTCTTAATGTTTCATCAGACTAGCTTAACAAAAGAAGAAAACAGTATAAAACAATGTCTTTTAAAAAATAAAAATAATTCAAAATATCCCCGTTTTTAGTTTATAAGTTTTGATTTTGTAGCATGTTTTATATATCATAAAAAATCGATAAATGTACTGAACAATACGAAGTAATTTGTCATTTACCATTGTTTACCAGTCTTGTGAATCAATGTTTTATAAAAAATGTTTTTATGCATTATTACAGTTTTTCTTGTTGAATATGAGTTACAAAACAAGTGTTAAAAGATAAGCAAGCTTTGCTTTTGCACTAATAAATTCATATGTTTTGCATACTGTCCATCAATTGAAATATTTCTCTCTAAATGAAAGCCATTATGCAACAAAAGTTTTTGGATGAAAAAAAAAAAAAAAAAAACTCAATCTTGATTAAGTGCCGTATCTCAACACAAAAACTTATTTTTTTGTTTCTTTCATCCACGCATTGAAGTTCCAGCTGCTCCCTGACAAAGCTGAATAAAATAAGTTCGCTATATTTGAAACGGGAGTAGCATTGAATATCTCGTGGGCACTTTATCTTTAAAACGAGAAAAAATGGATATCGGTTTTCGGTTTCCTTCGATACGTGCTAGGAAGCATCGATTTACTGAAGCTCGATTCTTGATTCCATCATTTCCGAATCTTTCTATGAATGAAAATAGATGTTTGCTTATTTTTAATATTTTTATATGTTTGTCGAAACTCAAAAGAAAAAATATGAGTTGCTCGGAGGAATTCGATTACATGCTTTATAAAGAACAAGAAAAGAAAAGAAAGAGAAATGTGTTTTTTCAATTTATTTAATCAGTATTTTTTCGATAAGCTACCTCACAAAACTTATTTCATCGAATAGCATTGAAATGAATATCACGAAATTCGGTATATTCAATATGGTATTTTTTCAAGTAGTTACAAGATGTAGGCAGCATGGAATTAAAAAAAAAAAAAAAAAAAAAAAAAAAAAAAAAAACTTATGATATAAATCACGGTTACATAAGTTTCAACGGGAAAGTATTTTTAAAAATAAGTTAACAGGCGCTATATTTCTACAGCATTTAAATTTGCTTGTTTTTTTCCCCAGAAACTAGTCCCTAATTGGACCAAGTAAAAAACTCTTCTACCATAATGCTCAAGTTTAAAAACAAAATGTAAATATGCGCCTAGGATATATATTTGCAGAAAATTAAAATCGGTTTTTGAATTTATAAACCTCAAGAAATGCTAATAGGCAGACCAAACTTTTTCATATCAGCTATAAAAAAGATGAGGTGCATATCAAAAACGTAAGTTTCTCCCGTCAATTAAAAAAAATGACTTTGATACGGGAAATAAAAAAAATGAAAAATTGAAATTTTGTTTTCTTGAATTAAAATTATGCTTTTAAGAATCACAAGTGTGTGTACATAAAAAGTAGTCGAAAAATTTGTACTGCATAGTGAATAAAATATGACAATATGTATAAAGTACAAATTGAGAATGAAATAAGGTTAAAAAACCAGCAAACAGCTGTTTCGGCACTCTAAAATACAAATGCCATCATCAGTGCATTAAAAACGAAGACAGGTTCACCCGACTAAAACACAGTCGAGGCGAGCAATGGAATGAGAGACGAGTTGTAAAAGATATGAGAGCAGTACCGGAAACGATGACGTCAAGGTTACGTCAGAACTCAGGAGGACAGTTGCACTCAGGAGAAACGTGACGGACAAAAAATAAACCAAATAACAGACTTCCAAACATTAGGAAAAGGGGGAGTGCTAGACAAATCATTGACGATTAAATTAGCATTTTTCAATATGTAATATGACTCCCAAAAATCTAAATCATGAATGGACGAACACCCGTGAATAATTTTGTCGGAAGAAAAAATAAAATTATGACCACAGGACCAACAATGTTGAGCAAAAGAGGAGCGTTTGAGATCCTGTTATTTGATGTAATTTTGGTGTTCTTTTATCCGGAATTTGAGGGATCGACGAGTCTGCCCAATGTAGGCCAATTTGCACTGGCAGGAAACACTGTAAATGCCCCATCTGTCAAGGTTCTGAACAGGGTGTTTAAGCTGTGAAAATTTTAATTTATTAACAGGAGAAAAAGTGACGGAAAAATGAAACTTTTTAAAGATTTCGGCAATTTGTAGACTGATTTTAGGAAAAAAGGGTAAGACAACGGAACTCGAATAGTTCACAGGAGCAAGTGTTTGATTTTTGTTAGTTGAGCTACATAGCTTCTTATAAGATTTGATATTATTGATATAATTTATAAGAAGCTATGTAGCTCAACTAACAAAAATCAAACACTTGACGTCATCGTTTCCGGTACTGCTCTCATATCTTTTACAACTCGTCTCTCATTCCATTGTTCACCTCGACTGTGTTTTAGTCGGGTGAACCTGTCTTCGTTTTTAATGCACTGATGATGGCACTTGAATTTTAGAGTGCCGAAACAGCTGTTTGCTGGTTTTTTAACCTTTTTTCATTCTCAATTTGTACTTTATACACGTTGTCATATTTTATTCACGAGTGTGTGTGTGTGAGTATATAGATAGACTTATGTGTGTATATAGACCTGTGTGTGTGCGCGCAGGTGTTTGTGTGTGTAAGTGTAAGGGCGTGTGTGTGTGTGTGTGTATACATGTGGTGTAGGTGTATTGGTGCGGGCAACCATCAAATTTGGTTGCCCGTTTGGAATGCCCGTTCTTTCTTTTGATTTTGAGTTCAGGTATGAATTTTGTTTTCTCTTGTGGTTTAAATGTTGTTCTGTTTTCTTTATATAAATCTTGTAGCTTAAATATTGTTCTATTTTCTTTAGATAAAACTTGTATTTTTCGTTTTAAAAGGTTCAATGTTTGTATTTCCTGTCATGCTGATATTCTGGACTTTCAGTAACCCACTTGCTTGTTTTATGAGATGTCGGGGACTAGTGCTGCTTTTTTTAGGCAAATTTCGCCAGCAGCACTCACGAAACATCTCATGGTTTTTCCCTACCCTTGGGGCGTACCCCCTGATGAGGCCTCAGGGTATTTTGGGATTTTTTCATTTTTTCCTTCTTTTAAAAGATTTTTTCGTTCTTGTTCAATCCTTATATTGCTATCAAATATATATATATATATATATATATATATATATTATATATATATATATATATATATAATATATATATATATATATATATATATATATATATATATATATATATATATATATAATATATATATATATATATATATATATATATATATATATATATATATATATATATATATATATATATATATATATATGTGTGTGTGTGTTTTTACGCTTAAGGGAAAAAAAATCTTTTATTCTATCGCACGCATTTCTGACACTATATAAATGTATATACCTCTTTCGGATAAGATGTAAAGAGATTATTGATTATTGTCTCTGTATCTCTAGTAGAATATCTTTCACTTCACGAAATCCATATTAATCCGCATCTTCTGTCCAAGACTTCTAGAAATCAATAGAGAAGTGACACCACCAGAATATAGAGTCTTCTTGCAATTCAATTCCAGGACCAGAAGCAGAGCTTTGATTGAGATTGACCTGGTGCAGAAATCGATTTATCTGTTCTTCTTGAGAGACTTACGAGTGACATCATGATCTTTCACACTTTTCATACTATATCTTTTTGCTATGTCTTATCTTACTACATATTAAGCGAAATACAATAATAATAAGAGGCACTATTTTTTTTTTTTTTTGGCATTAAGTGTGTACCTCCAGAAAAAACGGAGGAAATACGTGAAAAAAAAATCGATCATTAAAGATAGTTTTGATAAAATAAATGAGTAAATAAAAGCATCAAAGAATTAATGAGAAAAAAATGATACAATGCACAAATAAATATGCCAGCAAAAGAGAAAAAGAAACCAGTTAATAAAATAGGGAACGAATGAATAAATTTGAAAATTATTAAATAAAGAAATGTAAATAAAGTAATTAATGAATAAATAAGTGAGTGATTTGATAAAAAAAGACTGAATACTTGAACGAAATACACTATTTCCTTTTGCCCCATCCACTTTGCCTCACGTGCACTTGACTAACTGTACAAAGCATTTAAATTACAAACAAGCTTAATATTAAACAAATAAATATTGCACTGAGAGGTCTCAATTAATATTTAAAATGTCAGTAACAAGGACTTTAACATTTAATAGTAACAAAAATATTTCTTACTTACAAAAAATGTTAGAATATGAGCATCAATTTTTAAATTGCTTGTAACATTATATTTATTGATTTTCAAAGGAAATTTTGAATTGACTGGAATAGTCTGCAAGTTTAACTAACTTCTAGGCCGGTGGCGCTAAAAGTAGAGTAAATATTTCACCATTTCACTCTGCCTTGGTATTTCACTTTCCCGCACAGTCTCCATATATTCTTTTTTATTTCAGGAATCCTTCTATTTTTAGAACCATCTGGGTATTTTACATCAATAAAACTAAACTTTATTCCAAGCCCAATTTCTCAATCTTTGCGTGAGAAATACTTAAACACTTACTATACCATTATTATTTCTTTCAATATAGCTGAACACATGTTTTGAAAAACATTTTATTGCGACACGATTTAAACTCATCGTACTCGTCAAAATAATGCACTATAAGGTAGTGAACAAGCTCTCCACATCAACTAAGCTGTTGGTCAAAAAAAAAATTGAATTCTTAAATTTTGAATTCAAATTATGTTTTTCGCAATCACGAGTTGCGACAGGACCCTACTCATTGGTTACTACTCTACTCACTTGCTTCTAGACACGGCTCTTGTCCCTCCAAGTCTACCCTCCTGTTCAACGGAGACGTGTGTATTAGTTGTGTATGTGTAGGCTTTTGTGTGTGTGTAGACCTGTATGTATGCACGTTGGCGTGTGTATGTGTGTGAGTGCGTATGTGTATGAACGTGTGTGTGTCTAGGACATGGACGCCACCGACCAGGAGCGGTTACCAGAGGACGGAGCCGTGCCTGCAGGTGGCGGTGGTGGTTGAAAAAGGCAAGGAACATCAAAGACGGTCAAATGAGAACAATAAGCAATCGTGATTGCTCAAAAAAACAAACAAACAAACAATATCATATTTTAAGCTGTAAAACTTTGGTAATTTATTTTCTAAGCACAATGGCATTTATTTATTTATTTTTTACGATTTGGTTCTCATCATAGAATTAATTATTAAAGCTTTGAACAAATATCTCAATATAGGGAATTTGAAGAAAAAAAATTAAGACTTTGTGCTTAAATCATTCATCAGTATTACATTGCCTTGCTCTCAACTAGCTAACTTTCTGTTGCATATTAATAAATGAGTTAAAATGCAAACCATTATAAAATGTTAGGCACGATTTTCAGTCATTAAATAACTAGCTTTAAAAATGGAACAGGTAAGTAACGAACGATGTTCAATTTTCTTCTGTCATGCTAAAACTGTCATTTTTATTTGTTTTAATGTAACAAAATGCCTACACTACATTGGTTACTGCTCTAAGTATATAGGAAAAAACAGACGAATTTTAAATGTGTGAGATTAATAGTAACGAAGCAACAAAACAAGCATTCTATCAACTTTTTAGCTTACATAAAGCTTGCTGCATTCTTATCTTCAAAAATTATATCCACTAAAAATGACATACATAGAATAGAATCTAATTCTATTTCCAATAACCTCTATACATGTTTTAGTGCCCATGAATGCTGAGAAGTTGCCAACAGGGGAGTGATATTTACTGACAGGAAACGTATTGTGCTGAACAAGGGAAAGATAACAGTTGAATCTCCTAGATCAACGTTATGTTTTCTTTTTTTTTTCCTTTTGAATCGGCGGTACTTTTTTTGCTTAGTTACTAGAAATTTTACAGGCGACATATTCAATGTATATATAGGGATATATTTTTCCTAACAGATCTTGGCCTTAAAATCTGAAAAGAAAATGTGCAAATGCTCAAACAGTTTCTTTTTATTATTTTTCTTTTCATTCTTACATAGCTCATTATACATTTTTATAAAAATATGGTATATCATTTAGTGAATAATTATATTTTATTGTTGATTCATTTGAGAGTGTTTAAGGGACAGAAATTGTAATAGAAATGAATAAAATGAAAAATTTGAAATATCTTATATAATTAAAATCTGAGCGTATGTATCTATGTATGTACCTATGTATCTATGTAGTCATCTATGTCCAAGTTTCTTCTTCCGGACGACAGTGCACTGACCATCAAACCAGGTATCAGTGGATTCGTAATTTTCCCGTCTTTATGTTTGACTATTTAACAAAATCCTACGATAATAATTAGCGGAGATATCAATTAAAAACTATTAATTATAACACTTAAATTTCGACATAAAATTCCTATTTTTCGAAGGCTTTCCTCCATTCAAATTATTATTTAGTGCTTCATCTCAACTTTCCGCAACAATGCTTTTACTAAAATTTATAGCGTGAAGAAAATCATTTAGACAAAATACCTGTTGCCATTTTTTGTCTCGAATGTGAGCAAATAAAATTTTGGGTTTTGTTTTAAGGCTTCTGCTGTAATCGGGGGATTTAAAATGTTTACTTTTTGGTTATTTTTCCAAAATCTGCCGCAAAATTTTATTGATTTTTTTTTGTTTGTTCAAGCCTGACTGTTGAACACGCGTCACTTGACATAACTTTTATTTTCGAGGTGAACCGTGCAAAGCTGTGCGACGTAGCTAGTCATAAATGTATTTTTAGAAAGTGAAAAAAAAAAACATTGCTATATTTCCTTGATGTTTTTGGCACTGAAATATATCGATGTTATTAATACAAAAAAAAAAAAAAAAAAAAAACGTAAATTACAGAATTGGCACCATTACTTCTGTTTCACTAAGTTTCTCCTTATTATTACACAGTTCAATATAGAATTCAAATCTTTGTGATAGTAACTTTATTATTTACTTTAAATTTCAAATCATTTCAAACTCTTAATGAAGCAGAACATATCATATAAAAATGTAACGAAAAATTTCTTATTTTGATTACTACCAAAAACGCAAAAAAAGAAAGAAAGAATTAAAAAAGCTTTCTGATGCATTTCTGAATGTCTTTAATGTTTTCGGCTCTGAAAATGCATTCTTGTTAAAAAAATCTAAATCCCAAAGTTTATGCTCCAGAAGTAAGAATACTGAATAAAATTTCGCTCATTTAATGAGAATCCATTTCCATAAAATAGAAACTTCTAGCCCTGAAACTCCTATTTTATTCTCTTGGATTGATTATGCGTCATGTAAAATCCCAAGAGCATGCTTTGACAACGAGTTTCTTGGCAATAAAAAAAAAAGGTTGACACAAAGAGGACATATGTTTGTCTAGACAATGTTGAAGATGTTAACACAACTGATAAAACTGCGCAACCTATTCTTTACCTTTTTAAGTTAATACAATTGCATTTGCGTCACTTCCCTCTGTTGTTTTCCGAATAAAAAGTTACTCAAACAAATGCTCTTCTTTATTAACTTTCTACCGCTGGGCGTCATTTCCATGATAAGGTTCGTTGTCATAACACTAGGGAGAATAAAACGAAATTGTCTTCGTGATACTCTTCAGCAAAAGTTGGGCGAAGAGATTTGCTTTATCATGCAAAAAGATTACATTTCATTTAATTAAGTCCCATGATATGTTCGTTTTCTGCTCAATCAGTCTTCAAAAACGTATTGTTCTTAATTTTTGTTTGCGATTCGAATTTCTTTTGAGACTATTCATGCAGAAACAAGACGCTTGATTTATTTCAACATGATTTTTATGTTACGAAATACAAATGTAAATATGTAATTATGTTAAGTTAGAGAAAACGAAATTATGTACTAAATTCAAAATTTTTAAACATCGAGTTCAGTAAAAAAAAAAATTAACAAAAAATAAATAAACACGCAGTATCTGAATCTAAATCGCAGTTGGTTTGAACATTGATTATTGCATTTTTAATTTTCTGTATGAATTACTTTGAGCTATTTTGTTTGAATTTGTTTCCGTTTAGAGTAGGTTAAGAGTAATTGAAAAATACTTCTTGTTGGTAGGTATTAAAATATTTCAATTACATTTATGAAATGGTGCTTTATTCATCAGTTAAGAAAATATTTATATGTACCAACCTTAATAACAATAGCTAAAAGTCAGCCCTGTTGTAAAAATACGTAATGGTTTTATTCCGTTTATCATCCCGTAAGAGTCACAAAATATCACTTGAAAGTCGTTTGTTGCAAAAACGTATAATTGTCAGCCCTCAGTGACATCACAAAGTTACATTGCTGGCATTTTTGCGTGACAAATTAACTGTTGCAGAAAAGTTGAATGAATTAACATGAAACATGGCACAAATGTAGTGTGATTTCATGAGCAATCATAATTCTATCACTTTTTAACTATGACTACTGTGATTCGCAGCTACGTCTATATAAACCAGTAGCGGTATGCTGAGCTATCAGGGTAATAATGTCAAACAGGCGATATCATATCAAGAAAACCCATTTGGGGAGTTAATCGAGCCAAATTAGGTATCGACCATATCATTCAAAAGAAAAAGAACGAATCTTGACCTACACTAAGTTGCTCAGTATCATAAGAAGATTATTTGCCAAAAAGTCCCGCGAATTCGAGCGTCGGCATCGGAAGAGAGGAGGCGAAAAACGAAGTTCCTAAAACACAGTGTAATTTCTTTATTTCAGCTATGTCTGAAATACTGTTCGTTTATTCATTAAAACAATCGGGTAAGGTTACCATTATCACAGGGGGGGCAACGTTACACGATTTCTGGCGAGTGTAGCATCATTGTTTTAAGAACTCAAATAGTTGGAGGAATTTTGCACTATGGTTTCATTAGAATTCAAGGTTCAAGCGTAAAGATCAGAATCAGAGCAGAGCAGGTGAACTTATGTTAGCGAAACGAAAACCGTCCTTGGTGGCCGAGAGATAAAAGCTCTTACTCTGCGACTTGTATGAGATTCGTGTGGAGGGTTCCGACACCACTCAGGTTATTTCCTTTCTTGGTTCAATTTGTACATTTAAATAAATAAATAATTGGCGTACGTTGGTTGTTAAAAATCATGAACTTGATAAATCGTACAGGAAGGTCGAATGAAAACTGAATTTTTGCTAATGTGTAACATTCAAGCCATTTTACTGTATTCATACAGAAAATACTGGTTTAACCTTGCTTAAAAATGAGTGAGACGTTACGCTATAGTTATGTTACCTTAGTGTAACCTTCTACAAGCGATGTGTAATTTTACACCAGTTTTCTGCTAAGTTACTCCAAAGCAGTGGAGGCAGCTGAGCTGCCACCGAGTTTATGGAGTAAGGTTACACAAAATTTTTTTACAGTGCATGAAAATGTTATACGTGCTAAGTAGAAAATGGCTTTGTTGAGAAGTAGGTTGACTTCCTTCTTCACTACACAACACATATTGAAGCACTTCAAACCACTTTTAAATTCTAGAAGCAGCCTCGGCTACTGGGTGAAGCTGTCCTTGGCATAACTTCCATGCCCAGTTTACTAATTCCAGCCTCAATCTTTAAGTACTCAAATCCACCTGTGTGTACTTGGTGGTAAGCAAGTTTCTAATGTTTCCTTCAGGAAGCCGTTTTAGGCAGATGTGCTACTAGGTTGAACTGAGAACAAAATGATCCCCTTCTTATTTGTTTCACTTATAATTAGTAGCGCAAATTAATCAGCGAACTTTTAAACTCTGTAACCGTACATGATTTTTTAACTAGCTGATGTGTACATCATATGACTTCATTTTACGCCAATTTAATGATAACAGTGCCTTGGAGTAAGCAAAGAAACATTGTAAATATTTTTACCCCATGTTTGTTGCGAACTGAAGCAAAAACACGTTTTATGCAGATTAATTTTCCCAATATCTGACATTTTAATGTGATTCAGTGGTTAACTCTCTTAATATCGCCAATAGTAGCCAAAACAAAACCAGATTTTCAAAAAATAAAAAAGACCAAATTTGTCACCAAGATGGCGGAAAACTTAGCAACCAAAAGTTAGACGATATATCGCCAAGTGTTTGCCAAATTGTAACACCACTGAAGTTTGCGTTGAAATTACAATGGTTCCCCCCCCCCAAAAAAAAAGGTGCGAAAAAAGAACCCTTTGGAGCATCCGATTGCAACCAAAAAGAGAGGTGCACATTTAGACGCCACTAGGAGTCTGTGTACCATATTTCAACTTTATAGGACATACCATTTTTGAGTTATGCGAAATACATACACACATACATATGTACATACGGACGTCACGAGTAAGCTCGTTGTAATTAATTCGGGATCGTCAAAATGGATATTTCGGGTGCCTATACGTTCTTAGGCATATATCCATATACATCCATGTGTGGTCGGGTTGAAAATAAAACTCAATATTTATTTGGGAGAGAGCAAAATTCAAATTGAAGTCGATTTTTTTTTTTTTTTTTTTGCGAATACAATATTTCTTTTACTTTGTAAAAGGAAGTAAAAAGAGTTCACTAGTCTCCGCAATGACACTTAGAAATGCATTAGGATCATTAAATACCGACAAATATGTTTTGTAATGTTTTTCTCTCTATAACTTTCTTAAAAGATGCGATTTTACTTTTCCGGTAGCTTAAAGAAGTTATCTGTACTTTTCAGTAAACGCAAGTAAAAACGATTTAAAGACAAGAAATGTTGCAGCACTTTACCTGCCTACTGTTTTAACCTTGGGCAGCCATGATTATTTCATTGCCAAGAGGAGTTAAAAATAAAAAGTATGAAGAAATGCGAATCACTTCTGATGAAAGTAGTTTTTTGCTTCAAACATAGTTCAAGTTGCAATCAATGAATCTGCAACCCCAACATCTTGCAGCACACCACAAACTGCATCAAGAATGTGTAATTTAATGTGTTTTAAGAGAAAGAGATGAACTGAGGCAGTGAGAAGCAATGGTGAAATATTAAAATCTTAGTTACTTGGCGTAAAAAATCAAAACGATAAAGAATTGGATATTTTTCACAAATTGACTCAAGGGATGGAGAATATAGCGCTAGCCGGGAATTTGGAGAGCCAAATACCAACCTGTCCAACTGCTTTGGCAGTGTGGATCATTAAGCAAATGTATAACTCAATTAATGTAGCTTCAATTTCATCTTTTATAGGAACTATCATAACTCAGTAAATGTTACCAGATCAGGCCATCCAACGATAAACTTTCATTTTGTCCTAAAAGTGACAGTTTATACAATTCAATTAAAATAACTTATTTTAAAAGATATTGAATGAAGTGTTTTGCATAAGAAATCCCGCACGGTTGTGTTTTGGTTAACAACAAAAATTCGTTCATTACTTTTTTTAATTATCATTTTTAATGAAGTATTTGATACATCACGTGCAGGAAAAAAATGGTGACGTTTACGTAAATTGGTCCCATTATGCAGTATGATTTCAACGACGCATCATTCACAGAACATTGCAAAAGATAAAGTTCTCAGGAAAGAGAAATCTGCAGCTAATAAGTCGAAAAAGTAAAAAAAAAAAAGAAGAAGAAGAACGATATAAATTTAAAACCACTCTAAAAACCTTAACAAAACTAGAACATTAGTAAAATGGAATAATTCAGTTGTACATAAAAAAAAAGAAGAAGAAACTTCGAAAAGTTCATCTGATTTATTGCTGTATTAAATTTGAAACAAAGTCGCCGAAAGAAATGGATATATTTTTGTTAAAGACGAACAAAATAAAAAATACTTTTACTAGGAACACATTTTATTTTGAAAGGAATGTATTATCATCATGTTAACCTTTGCTTCAACTATGTTTAGTTTCATTTTAGATTTTTAGTCTTACAAAGTAGTTTTCTACAAATAAAAGCTAGTTGAAGTATGCGAAGAAAAAATCAAAATTTAATTTAAGTGAATTTGGTGTTTGCTTTTAGAGTATGAAAATATCTGAGGTAGTTCATATGGCAAACCAGAAAGCTCGTCCTTTATTTATTTGTATTTAATTGCAACATTTTAAAAAGAAAATGTTATAAGGGAGAACTGAAAGATAACGTTTGATTTTTATATTTCTTTTCGGAAAAAAGTATATTTATCGACATTATTTTGACAATATTTTTGGTTTTCCAAATTAATACTTCATTTACGCAATACAGTAAAACCTGTGAAGTTGACCACCCTTGTAAGCTGACTACTTGTCTAACTTGACCACTTTTTTTCAGGCACGGAATTAGCCCTTATCAACCTCTGTAAGTTGACCACCTGTTTCAGTTGACCACTGAAGTAGTGCACCGCAGGTGGTCAACTTACACAAGTTTCACTGTACATATAAATTTTTACGAGTGTTTTAAAACAATTTCTAAGTGCTTTAACCTAAACAAGCATCATAATAAATATGTACATATAGTGAAAGAAATTGAAAATCTCATTCAAATCAATATTAGTTGATGCTTCTAAGTGCATTTGTAAAAGTTCAGAACATATAAGACGGATCATTATTATTACTCATGTTTGTGAAAATTGCAACACCAGGAAACACTTACGCGAGTGAGCTGAAAATTTGCAGGATATGTGAAGTAGGGCATGATATGCAAATGATTAGAATTGCAGACTGGTAGCGCATGCGTATGCTAAGCAACGCCCTCTGAACGGCGGCTCGAATCGAATATAAATAGACGGCTGTAGGGAGGCGTGTATGATTATCGGTGGTTATATGCTAGAGTAAACGTTAACTGAATCTTTACTATGCCTCTTCGAGGAAAGAGAGCGAAATTTGAGCAAATTTCGGAGTTTGAACGGGGCAGAATCGTCATCCTTCGTGAAGCTGGATTGTCTTATCGCGCAGTAGCCGCTCGTGTGCAGCGTAACAGCAGCACAATCATGCGTGTTTAGAAGCAGTGCACGGACGAGGGTAGGACAGCTCGGAAATCGGGGAGTAGACCCCGAAATGTGACGTTAGCTCGCGATGACAGACACCTGGTGCGTATGGCGCTGATGGACCGCACAGCTTCTTCTAGACAATTGGTAGCCCAGTGGTCAACAGCTACAGGTGTTTCGTCGTGTGTTTCATCAATTCGGAGACGTCTGCTGCAGCTTTGGCTGCGTTCAAGGATTTCTTTTGTACAGGATTCCTCTCACGCAAAACCATCGCCGCCTGCTTCTACAATAGACCAATGTGCATAGGAGCTAGCGTGATGATTGGCAGCAGGTCGTCTTTTCATTTGTGGCACCATGATGACCGAATTCGTGTCAGGCGCTATGCCGGTAAGCGGCACATTAAGGAGTGCATTATTGAACGCCACAATGGACGAACACCCGGAGTTATGGTCTGGGGAGCCATAGCATATCATGGACGATCACAGTTGCTACGAATTATAGGCAATTTGAACAGTACCCGATACATGAACGAAGTTTTACAGCCCCAAGCTATTCCTTTCCTGCAAGGATTGCCAGGAGCTGCCCGTCCACATGAAACCAGGACTGTCAAATCCTACCTTGATTCGCAGCAGGTACAGCTTCTTCTTTGGCCTTCACATTCCCCGGATCTGTCACCGATTGAACATGTGTGGGATTTCGTTGGGCGGTGTCTCGCTCGTGATCCTCCTCCTGTTGCTTCGACAGACGAACTTTGGTTGCGCATGTAAACAATATGGAATACTCTTCCGCTGGCAGATATTCAAACTTTGTTTCACTCCATGCCGAGTCATCTAGCAGCACTCATTGCGGCGCGTGGTGGCCACACAAGATACTAATTTACATCTCTTTTTATTGTTTGTTTGGTTTGAAAATGTAATCATTTATTTGCACCATTACCACTCAACTGTGTATTAAATTTCATTTAACTATGATGCTTCCTTCATGGTGTTGCAATTTTCACAAACAGGAGTGTTCTTTTTTTTTTCAGATAATTCTTACTTGCTAATAAAAACACTCTAAAATATTTGCTTTCATTTCAGAGTGAGTGAAAGAGAAATGCACTCTTTAAAATGCTAAATGTTAATCTTGTTAAAGATAAAACATTATGGTGTAGTCTCTAAAGAAATCGCGTTTCAACAAAAAGCGCATTACAACATTTTAACACGATCGTGAAAAAAACTACGTTAAAATCTGTAAACTTAATTTACTGAACATTACTATTATGCACAAACAATTTGGACGAAAAACGTTTCTTAAAAGGTTAGAACAGAAAAGTTTTGCCCTAAATGCAAGATCAAACGAAATAAAAATTATCAGATTCTTTCCTATATAAAATACTTTCTCCTTTTAGATATTTTTAAAACTGAACAATGTGTGTGACATTTGGTTTAAAACTCCCAAAATCTCTTCGTTTGAGGTATACATTGACATTAAAGTATATCTAAAGAAGTTTAAAGAAACATTAGCTAAAGAATGTGAGTGTTATTATTTGAAAGTGAACTTGGAGAAAATTGGAGACATTTTTTAAAAGTATATTTTTGAGTAGAAAGACTTTCTGAAAATTGTAAAAGAAAAATTCAAATAAAAAGATTTATAAACGCACCCAATTTAGTCCTAACAAGATTTGCATTTAAAAAATGAAAACTATGAAATTAAACACATTTTAAATTAGCGTTTATATTTGAAAAAAAAGAAAAGAAATAATTATCACGTTCTATATCAAATGGCATAAGTCAGGAAAGATGCTTAATGTAAAAGAAACAGACAAAATTGTTTTAATATTTATCGCTTGGTCTAATAATTTTCAATTATATTAATGTTCATTTTAAAAATCTGGGTTTATAAATTATTTTGACAGTTTTGTGTTTTTAAATAAGTTTTAAGTACATTTAAGAATAAGATAACTTTTTTTATTAACTCATTCTGAAATTAAAAATAACTCCATTAGCAGCTTGTTGGAACGATAGTTTAATGTTACAATACTTTTAACTGTTGTCTGTACACAAAATAACTACATTAAAATATTTAAATTCTTAACTGAAAGGTTTTTAAAAACATCTCATTACTAAAACAGGCATTTTATACTACCAGAGAAAAACGGGATAAAATTCAAATTAAATTTTAAAATTTATGCACTTTTGAACTACAGTATATAACTGAAATTTTGCTCTAAAAATAATATGCTATTGCTTTTAAATAAGTTTGAAAAAACATATGCCTAAATAGAAATTAGTAAGCAAAAAAAAAAAAAAAAACAAACTTTCTAGTATTTTTTGGACTACTCCCGTGTTTTATTAACAGGATAACGATTCAATTTGATTATTATTTCCAACTATTTTTAACTAAGAATACTTAACGCAAACTTTTGATGTTACATACTGGTAGAAATTCAAAGTAGCATTGAATGAGAGTAAATAGGTCTGGAAATATGAGATAAGATGATGAATTTTAACTTTTAATAATTTTTCACACTTTAGGGTATGTATCAAAATTTTAAAATCGAAAAATATGACTTTTTTAAAGTGTTAAGTTCATTTAGAAAATATAAATGGCTATTTCCTAGTAGAATATTAAACATATGTCATCAAAAACAATGCGCTTTTCTTCTAAAAAGGGTTGCAGGAAAAAAGGGTTATGGCCAACAGCTAAAAGTAAAAAGTAAGACAGGAAAAATGATGCTTAAAACTACGCACAAACAAATTAAAATGGTTGGACGAGTATGTTTCCCTTTTTACCCTAAACAATATGCTAGGAGTTCGTTGTCAATCTCTCTTCCTCACAATCAGTTTTTCAGTTGAAAAGAGTTACGCTGGGTGGTTCTAAAAAAATTCTTCTTTATGATTAGTTTTTAATGATGGGTTAGATGCATCTGTCAAGATCCCTAAATGCAGATTGACTTTGCGATCCGTCAAACAAAATCATATCAAATGTTAAAAGGATATTTCTAAGTTACCTTTTTTTGCTGTTTTCGACAGAAACAAAGTTTGTTCACTTTTTGCTTTGTTCGAAAATTTACTTGTGATGTTTGTTGCTGTAGTCTCAGTGCACTCAGTTGGGACACTTAGGAGAAAGAAATAAAAAATTCAATCATGAAAAAAAAAAAAAAGACTACTCGTTACGAAAAAAAACTCAAAACTTAGAAACAAAGAAACTTTTTCCTTTGTTTTTTCTGATTGTTTACTTGATGATTATCTAAAGTGAAGACAACCCTAAGCAAGTGTCAAGTTGTGGAAAACGTGCGAAGGAAGTTGGTGTTTGTGAAAGAACAATTTTGAATTAACTGGCATTCGAATTCTAACATAGTTGGGTCTGGAGAGTAATAGCAAGGATACAAATTCGTTCCTTATTTCCTGGTAGTCTTCTTGCACGCCATCTGAGAGTGAGTACAAGCTGAGCAGTATTTGGTGTTTCAAACAAAGTGTTAATGTACACAATGGATGTGAGTTCCCCACAGGTTGCATTTTTTGAACTTTTCTTTGGAACAGGCGCTCGCTTAGAGGATAGGGGGTCGATTTTTCGTAAATTACCAGTTTTCAAGCAATAATGGTAGAACGTGTTCCTCATTTGTCATGCAAAGTATATACATAAATACTAAGTGTAAATAGTTGTGAATGTTACTAGAGTATATTTTTTAACACCTTGCTAACTCAATAACTTTTTTCTCATGTCGAAAGATTCAAGATATATAGCCGTTTTACTGTATACATATATTCAGTGGCGTACCTATCATGAGTGACACCCAGGGCACTAATTTGTGGTATCACCCCTCCCCACACCTCCCCCTCACACACAAACGCAAAAAAAAAAGGCTTTAATAGTCTATGTAAGCATGAAATTTATGCGATTGGCAGACAAAGTACTGACAATATGAACCTAACCTTGAGTATTGGGGTCGAAGTCTATGGGGATCCGGAGGGTTGCCCCCCAAAAAATTTTCAAACTTGTAGTCTTAAAAATGCATTTTAGCTTCATATTTTTTTCAAAAACTATCAATTCCACTTTAGGTGTCACATCACAGACAGGTGATATCCGGGGTGCATTGCCCCCCCCCCCTCCGCCTCCTCTGTAGCGACACCACTGATATATGACATAAACAAAATGCAGTTTGCATGCAATGAATATAAATATGTATTATGTTTCAGTAAGCCGTTTATGTACTTATTTATTTTTGCCCGAAAGCAATCACATTTCATTAGCCTCTTGTATGAAATGTATAATTTTAGCCATTTCTTCGTAATACAAAATGAAAACTGTTCTTTGAAGTACTTCTCTCCCAATACCCACACCCAGCATTGTCAAAAGAAAAAGTTTTCCATGGTACGTAAACTATAATAAGCTTATCTTCTTCCTCAAAACTTCTGCTTCTGGTCTTATTTCTTTGCTTTGCGCTGCTTCTACTCATCCAGGAGTGAATTTGACAGCGGCTCCTGTCATTAAAAAAGAACCCAGTCCAAGCCGCAGACAATTGTTTAGCTTAAATAAGATTTGCAGTCAGGGGTTGAACATTCAAAAAGAAAGAGGCAGAGTGAAAGAGAGAGTTGGGCCTGATGTTTTTTTTTTTTTAACATTGTTAGTCTTGTACGGAGGTTTATTTTTTCCTTCTACGTCTGTTTCCTGTCTTCGAAGTAATGCGATTGCTTCAATTTCTAGCCTTCTGTTTACCGGATAACATCTTCATTCCGTCGAGTAAATATATATTTTTTTGTTTCCCTTTTTTTGTTTCCCTGTTCGGGACTTTAGTAATTTATGTCAATTTTGTTTACGTTATGAAATTATAAAAACATGTTACGCTTGCATTTTAAACTTAGTTTTGATTTTAAGTTGTGTTCGAATAGAATAACTGGTCGATTGATTTTATGTCATCCGTTGGTGTGTCACGGTGAGTGGCCATAGGATGTTTCCATTAGGTTTCATCAACCGGTAGCTCTATTCGAACACGAATGGTTAATCTCCGGTTAACCGGTTACTCTATTCGATTATACCCTTGGAGTTAATTGTACGTAATGTTATGCGATTGAAAAAATTGAATGGTTGTAGAAAGATTTTTTTAACAAAAATTTAGTTGCAACACATTTTGTTGCACCCTGTTTGTAGTTCATTTTTGCATGTTCGAAAAAAGGTAATTACATCATCCAAGTAATAGCAAGAGAAAATAGAGCAACGTAAAAATGTAAAGACAAGTAAATTGGAATTAATTTTTTAAATACAGTACGGAAAGAAAAAACAATGTTTTTATAATAAAACTTGGATTGAAACGTTATTTTTCAGTTTTGATAGCAATATTGTACATAAAAAAATAGTTGGAAAAAAAATAAATATATGAATACATAAGGAAACAATAAACAAGTAAATAAGTAATTAATGTATTAATATATGAGTGAATACAATAGTAAATGACTGATAAAATGTTTGCATGAATGATGTGAATTATTAAATGAACAATTATAAAGAAATAAATTTGGTAAATGAATATATACGAGATTTGTTAAATGATTAAATAAGTAATCGCTATGAACTATTTAGCTTTGCATTGCATGCACTTGATCAATCGGAGAAAACATTTAAATAAAAAGAAGCTTAGTGTTAACTAAATAAATTTTCGACTGTAAGTTAGTAGGAATTTTTTAATATTAAAAATGTTTATAACAAAATTTTATTTTATAAAGACAAACATAACTTATAACTTACTACAAAATATTACAACATTAGTATCATCTTTTGAAAATAGCTTACATTATCAAATGCTCTGATCTTCAGAGATAACTTTTTTCTTACTAGAGTAGCTTAAATGTAGTGTTAATAGTTAAACAGTTACCAGATATATGGTGTTAAAAACAGGGTAAAAATTTCATGACTTCACTTTGGCTCGCTAGTTCAGTTTGCCACACATTCCTTTACTTTGTTTGGGACAATTGTTTTTGCGATTTTGAAAACAAGACGCAGCAAAAGAAGATCATAATTAACCCTATAGAACCGCTGGATTAAATCCATGATGCTAATCTTCTCATATACCATACACCTACACTCAAAGACAAAACCACCAACACCAACAAATTCTAACCTATTATGACCAAATCCTTCCTGCAGGCAATATTTCTTAATGAGCTTGATTTCGAGTTTCACATGAGTTTTTTGAACATGGGTTGGTAACCATCAGTTAAAATGTCCACCATGCCAAGGTCATCAAAAGAAATTTACGACACCAAATAAAGGAAAAATAAGACTAACGCTTCGAAACTAATATAAAAATATATAATATATATACTCTGTATAAATTAAATATAAACTCCTAAAAACCGGACGAAAAGTTAATTATTACACAACAATACTACATATGGATCATTCTTCAGAATGAGTAACTTTTGAACAAAAATAATTTTTAATTTCAAAACCTTTTGTTTTCTTTGTTTTTCATTCTTACGTGAAGGTGTCACCACTAGAAGTAACAATAAGCAATGGCACAGCAAATTTCCAACTATTTTACTCATAAATCTATGGAAAAAAACCTTGTTCACCAAAATGAAAAAAAAAAAAAAGTGTTTGAAAACAGAGGCCAACTTAGTATCAAAATGTTAATTTTGTTAATCGTTCTAACAATGAGCTATTTTAATGAATTGTGTAAATTTAATCTTAAGTTCTCTTAACTTAGGTGCGACTAAAATTTTAGTTATCCTTTTAATTCAAATTTGTGTTAACAATAGTATAAAATTCAAATATTTACAAATAAGTAAATTTGAGAATATACTGGTAATTTTTTATTTTGGTAGACTGTCTAAAATTGATGTATTTCCCTTCTATTATTTATTCTCATCTCAGAAATAATGACTTTGACAAGGTCTGTCACGTCGGTGAGATTCCTAATAGATACATTTTTCAGAGATTTTTTTCTTTGTTGATACAATCTGCAAAATAATTCACATTCCTGAAATTCAAGTTTACGGAGGTAAGAATTCCAATAACCGCACTTGGTTTTTAAAACAAAATATGTCTTGTTGTTTCTTAACAAAAATATCACAACTTCTTTATGGCTGGAAACAAACAAGGGAGCTAGCTCCCTTGTATCATGGGAAAAAAATGTGATGTCAATACTGCCATCTGTTTATGAGAAATGGCCTTTTGTGTTGGGTAACGGAAGTGAGAATTTTATTTTGTAACATAATTTCTCATCTTACTAAAACTAATATCAAAAAATTAAATATACTTAAACAATTAGTATTTGAGACACGTGTGAAAGGAATAACAAATAAATAAAAATATAATTTAATTAAACAAGTTATTAAGCAACATAAACAGTCACAACAAGTGTGTGACAAGCCAAGGAGGTGAGAATTCACACGTTGAGAACCAAATATATATCAAAATAGAAACTAATATTAAAAAACTGTTGGCAAGTTTAAATAGATATATTTTTGATGCAATTAAAACACATTGTTGAATGAATTGTTTCTTAAAGTGTTTACTGTTAAAAGAATGTGACGGAAATGGTATACTTTTTGAAGAATTATCCATATAGGCATAATAGTTTTTATTCCTAACGTATTTTATTTCACTTTCAATAAAACTCGTAAAAGTTTTCCTCACGCTGTAAACACCTTTTTGTATTTGTTTTGACAAAAGTGCTCTTGGAAAGAAAGAAACATTAAAAATTACCCGTATACACAATGCGATATTTTGGAAATAGTTACGTACAAAAGAATCTAAACAAAGGATACGAAAACAAGATTCCTGTTTGTAGTTTCCTCTGTATCCCCATAAGTCCAAACTTGATGTCACAGACTAATCAAAAATGTACTGAAGCTTACGGTCTAGAATCCCTAAGGTACATCATACATTTTACAAAATGCTGTTCTTTCCTTTCTTACTTGAAGTAGTAGACAAAGAGTAGCTTTAGATATCCATTGGGGAAAACAGAAGAAAATGCAATGATGATACGGAATAAAAAAGAAGAGGAAAACTTTCAATATTTTGCTATATATTGGTATTATTTTAAAATAACATTCTTCTAAACTACTGGAAGCTTTGTGGTCCTCCGCTCAGTAAAGATTGGGGCGGTGTGAAACTATTTTTTCAACTGTAAATCTAATAACAAATAATATAAAAAACGTATGCTAATAAGTAGAGCGGATTAATTTAAAACTGCGTTTTTATGTAAATAGAACCTTTGAAAAGCACGTAGTTAGCATTTTTTTATGCTTTCAATAGAAGTAAAATGAGTTTACGTTACTTTTTGTAGCATTGTAAATCATTTCTGTAATAGTACAGCGAATAGTGAGCATTTTTATTGAGTCAAGTAAATCTTCGTACAAAAGCTTTTGATCAACGTTGTTAAATGACATTTTCGCAGTAAAATACATACTTTTTTTTTTTTTTTTGCATTTACGATAGAATAAAATCGTTCAGCTACCAATGTAAACATTATTGCAGCTTAGGTCAGGAATTTATTTTTGTTACACTGCAGTGTCTGGAGTCGCAAATTTTGGACAATTTACAGAGTCTTAGTTCTCTGATTTATATAAGCTTGCATTTGCTCGTAGTAGTTTATGTGCCTTCCCCCCCCCCCAAAAAAAAAATGTTCTATAATCCCCTTGTTAAAGCCTTAATTGATTTTACACTTTAAGCGTTCTGTAACTTTTTTCTTAAAATCTCCGTAGCTTTATGTATCTCTATAATTGTGCATCATTTTTCGGATAAATAATTTCCAAATTTCCAGAAGATTCCTATACGTTTTCAAGGACATTTTTTTACAATTAATTTGTGGTACTAAAAACAATTAAAAAAAACTGGCGCTTGTGTAGGATATTATTACAGTTTCAACATTTTTCCAGCTCATACCAATGGGTCAAATTTGAAATGAAATTTATATAAAAGTAGAGTTTTTAAAAGTTTGTGGAATTAAAAAAAATGTGCCTCTCTTTATTTTTTAGCAATGTAATTTATTACGCACCTAGAAGGGTCATGCAATAACTTTATATCGTAACTCAGAGCAACAGTAGGATATCTTTATGTTATACTGAGATTTGAATGTCTTATATAATATATAGATACTACAGTCGAACTCACTTATACCAAGCCCTGATTTATTGAGAACCCGGATTTAGTGACGAAAACAGAAATACTTGGTTGGTATAATGTTAAATCTATGGTAGTACTCACTTTTAAAGCAAATCCCGCAGAAAGCGAGGAATATTTTTGTGACTTATAAAATTTCAATTGACTTAAAGTACACTTTATCTTTTTTTAGTAAACTTTCTTTAACATTCCAAACTCAGCCAAAGTTACGTATTAATTAATGAATCCGGAGAACAAGCGATGGTGGCAGTTTTTTAATTTGTGGAGCAAAGAAACATTTATAAATTATGTATGTGTGTGTATGAGTATTCCTCAAAAACAATGACGCAAGGAAAGAGACATTCAGACAGTTCAAAGCAAAGTAACCAACTTATTTGGTACTGTATAGTGATTACAAAGAAGAAGAAAAAAAACAACTGATGATTTTTTTTTCAAAAAGCTGTTTTTTACGAGCATTTGGTTTGCACACTTGTAAAGATATTCTCAAACATTCATTAATTAAGCTTTTACTAAGCTGGAATTTTAACTTAAATTGAAACGATAAATTATGCCCTTTATTTTAATAAAGGGAGAAGAAGGAAGAAACAGAGCAGAAAAAAAAGGGAAAAAATACTATTCACATTTCTTCGAGTTTATTTAATTACAATAGGAAGCCGCATTCAACATTCCAACGAGCCACCTTTTATTCAACACCCGGGACAAAGAATAGCAAAAAACGTTCTCAAAAGTTTAATATGAAATTGTTTTGGAAACAAAGGATCATCTCTTGTGTTTCTTCTGTAATGAATAGAAGTGACAAACTCGAGGAGGCTAGAAGAAATAATTCAATAACATAATGACTCTTATCAACGTCGTGTTATTTATGCTGCCCGTGATTAATAATAGCAAAACCTCTTTTTATTGCATTTCTTTAGGAGCAAATGATGAGATTTTCTTCTTCTAAAGGATTTAGGCACGGATAATTTTCATGTATTCAGTAGTGAAAATTTATTTCTGTTGTTTCAGTTTTTTTTAAAATATTTCAAATTCCCTGATTTATTCAAACACGCGATTGTTGCATTGATATTTATAATCATATTCTAGAACTCTTAATTATTATCCTTTTTTTTCAGTATAGCTGTACTAACGACTATTAAAAAAATCTACAAGAAGGTGACGCTGTTTTTGAACTATATAAATATATCTCTATACATATTATCTAAATATATCTTATATACATATTGCTATGCATGCTGCTATTGCTTGTTTTCGCAGTGATACTGCTAAAGAAAAACATTATTTACTATGGAAAACCCGGTATCGTAATCTTCTATATACGTGGCTGAAAATCACAAGTTGACATGTCGAGATGAGACTGTAAACAGAAAAAATGAAGAACTTGATTTACATTCCAGCAGCCAAAAGCCATGTTTTGTTTTGAAAAAGGCAAAATGAATGTTCTAGGCTGCGTCCTAACGCTGCATGGAACAATATCCATGAATCACTGACTCTATCTTTTCTCTTTCTGTGATAAACTAGTAATCATTGTCCCGAATTCATTTTTGTTTTTGATCACTTTGGATCACTGACGGTTTATTGAAGAATAAACCAAAAAGTTGCTGTTGAGATCATGATCGTATTGGTCTCCTTGGACTTCCTGTCCTAATTTTGTAATACATTTTTACATAACGTAGAAAGTATTAATAGTCTTGATAAGTAAAATTACTTCTCAGTTGTTAAAAACTTTACTAAAACAATAAAATTCTGAAAGTAAATTTGTCTGTTAAGCATGTTAGAGCTGTTACTATCAAGTTGTACAGTCGTCAAAATGTATGATACGGATAACTTAGTTACTTGCATGAAGCCATACCATTATAGGGGAGCGAGGGGCTTGTTGAAACAATTTTTAAAAATGGTGTCATATCTTGAGATGTATTGGTTAAATTATCACTGACTAAATTTTTATTGGTACTCTAATTGAAGAATCATCACATCTATATGCATCTCTTTCAGAAAAAAAAAGTTTCTAAAAAAAGGGAAGTGTTACAACTTACCCCGTACTTGGGGTTTGTTGTAACACCTATTGGGGCATATAGTTACAGCAATAAAAACATGAATTTTACACCATTAATCGTTTATTCTCCTCACATTTTGCTTTGTTTTCAACAAATAATCAAGTATTTAACGAAAATAATAAGATACTTCTACTAAATGCATCCAATATTAAATAATTAACTGAAATACACTTGTTTAGGTAATCAACAATTTATATATTTTAGTTTTAAACTATTAATCCTGTTTTGTATTAAAATTCTAGCATAGGTACTGATATACAAACTAGGCACTTCGCAATCACAGTAAGTTAAATTATAAACATCCAAATTAAGTATTTTAATTATCTCTTAGTTCTTACATCTTATAACACTCAGTCTGTTCATAAGTCTCTTTATCAATGAATTTAGTCTTCATCTGAGTTACAGTTAATACAAACAAAAGAAATAATATCTCCTCCGACACATCCTACATGTGCCCATATGTTACATACAATATATTCAATCCAATCACCTTTTGAATGACGATACCCTTTGCTGCAAACTAGACAATACCACTCTTCAGATTCAGATTCCGAATTTAAAACACTTTTCTTTACTATTTCTATTCCATCTTTATTGTTTGCAGATTTTTTACCTTTGCCTGTTTTCCTTTACTTTTTCTATATCATCTTTTTTTCTGCTTTCTTTTCATCTTTTCTTCATATTCCATTCTCAAAGCTTCTTTTTCAGGTGTGTCTGTCAAAACAGTGGACTTCCTTTTACGTCTGTTATTTATATTTGTTTTCCGTGGTGGTGCTTTTGGTAAAGATCTAATTTTCGATTGGGAAAATTTATTTAGACCATAACAACTCGGAGTTGGTTCGTTTGCAGTTTCGAGATTCAACGATAAATTTTCAATCACATTTAGAGAATTTTCTGATTGTTCAGTGGGATCTGGACGATCAGTGACAAAAGAGGGCACAAAGTCACTGTCTTGGAAAATATCTAAATTTAAAGGCCAAACACCGAAAGGTATATTACATTACAAATAACATACAGCAATATGGGGCAAGTTGTAACATGTTACAACATACCCCGAGATTTTGCTACAATTAAACCCAAATCATAGTTTTTCATATTTAGCCTGTTAACTGTTCAAACAACTTTGTAATCTTGAAAACTATGATAATGCATCATACATAAATAAATGTTAATACGAAATAAAATATTAAAAGCTCTATTCAGTCAAAAATAATAAAGCTATCCAAAAAATTACGAAGGCCAAAAAAATACGTTTCCTGCCAATAACGGAGGGCTCGCACACACCCACTCACTGCGTCGGCTGGCGGAACACTGGCGGTGATGATGTGTTGCGGTACATTATAACAGTAAGATTGAGTCAAAAAAATAGGTTAATAAAGTTTAAATTCTTAGTGAAAAAGCAGTTACTACTTACCCTTGTTACATCAAGTCCCTAGCTCCCCTACTTAAAAGTATATATATATATATATATATATATATATATATATATATATATATATATATATATATATATATATATATATATATATATATAAGTATACAGTTACAACATACCAACATTTACAAATACAAGTTACCAACAGTTTAGTAGTTGAATAAACGGAAAACGAAATAAAATGACATTTTATTGTATTAAATTTAGCCAGTGTTACAATTCGGTTTGTTTTCCTAAAATGTGATTGCAATCCATTAGTTTTAGTTTTTGTTTGAAGTCAGAATATTACATATAACAGTTTTCAGATATAGTAGATCTGCTAGATATAGTATACTATGTTTAGGTATATATAAAGAACTGTTTGTTTTCACAAAATGTTTTTTATAAACCTAATATTTATACACAAAATCATCAGTAGAAATATCGTTTGCACAAAAAATATATTTAAAAAAATTCAAACCTTTATTTTTCCTTTAAGGAATTCAGCAGAAAAATATATTTCTCTGGAGGAATAGTTGGTTTGAGATATTGCACACCTAGTACAACACTGCCACACCTGCACAAATTACTTTTTGACAAACATCAATCTGAATATAATGCGCATTAGCTTAAAATCTCATAGTAACACACCGACAAAAATAAGTTGAAAAAACCTTTTTTGTTAGTGGTGCCTTTTTTATAGACATAATAGAAATGAACAGGGACAAGTATATAACTCCCAAAGCGACAATTTTTGACTTGTGGCGGTGTTGTATTAAGTTAGCGATATTTTGTCCGAAACAAATTGCTTTTCTAAATTAGCGTATATCTATGAGGCACCATGGTTGCAGAGTATCGAAAACCGTAACACCAGTAAATTAAAAATCAAAACGCAATACTTAACAGTTTAACAAAACGAAAAAAAAAGGAATTCACAAATCGAGTTCAGCTTGCCTTTGTATTTGACTGGAAATACATACATGGAAATCATAATAAGAAATAGCAATAAATAATGACTGCGACTTATTTACAGATTAAAAATGAAGACTTTAAAGACAAAAAATCAATAACTTCTTAACACTTTTCGTTTCCTACTCATTTACAATCTGCCTACCGATTAGATGGAAAGTCAAACATCCGGTTTACAAGCGGACATGGACGCATCTATTACTTTTCAGGGATGTCAGCTTTTGCAGGTGTATGTTAGCCTCTAATTTAGCAGAGTCACGTTCAAATGAGCGGAACACAAGGAAAAAAAGCGCAATAACAATCACCGAACATTTAAGTTATGAATGACAGATGGCTCTGAAGTTAGAATAGCACCGACTGCACTTAAGTTGGTTGCAGTCTATTTTTGTGGAAAAAGGAACAAAGGACGAAAATCTCTTTCTGGAAAAACTCGTTAATCCCAAACGCAAGCTCTTCTCTCATCTTGAATGCTTTCTTAATGTATTTTATTCTCCTTTCATACAGTTTACCCTTCCTTTTCATCCAGTCCCAATGGCTTTCGTTTTCTTTGCACAAAAGACGCGCCCCCTCTCTAAAATTAAAAAGTACGCTTTTATAACTGGAAAAGACTGCCCCTAAAGTGAACGTTATAATTTTCCAGTCCTTTTTGATGTTCTTAAACGATACTTCTATTTTTAAGGCTATAATTCCTTTTCTGTTGGCGTTCTAAAGATTTCTTTTAATCCTTTTTAAGAAGAGAGTCTTTTGTTGTGGAACTATATTTTTAAGATCTATAATAAATGGTTAATTACGTTTACATTGAATGAGATATTAGCTCACGTTCTTTGTTGTGTTCAATGTAAAATCTGAGTAGTCAGTAATAAAATAAATTTTATGTTGCAATTTTTAAAAAGAAGCAAATTAGTTTACCTTCTGGAAAAAAAAAACCGTTTGAAAGATAAAATTCACTCACCATAAATTTTAAGCAAACCTTTCGCTTTATTTTCAAAGATAAGCTAGATTTAATTCTTAGATGTTTACCTTTAATTTCTGTAAAAAATGTGAGAAACATTAGACGCGTTTTAGTGTTTAGTTTACTGATTTCATCTTTATGTTTCTAAGAAGTACTTTAAAAATGTTTGTAATTTTCTCGCCCAATTAATTTTCGTAGCTTTCTCTGCCAATTAATTTTCCAGATTTTTTAATTTTTTTTATTTACCTTAATCAAATGTTCTTAACACTGCGACTGTCAAGTAGTGGAAGTGTACCTTCTAGGCGGCGCAATAGCTATACAACTGTAGATGTGTTACGTGACTATTAGCGAATGCTAATAAATTCATGAACTTACTAAAAACAAAGAAAACGAAAATGTGCTATGAAATGATTGTACATTAACACTGATATAATGTACTAATTAAAAAGGTTGTAACATTGTATTTTTTGTTGTGGTAATCACCTTACAAATAGCAACCTATGATACTAATCGTATCGTTATTCTTTTTATATATATATTACAAAACATCAATGCTAGTTTCGCTCGTGAAAACTTGATTCTTCTTTATTGAAAATCAAGTTGTCATTTACATTAAAAACAGTAGATTTGGGCTAAAACAACTGCAAAACTTAGTGCAAGAAACAAGAAGCTCCGTTAATAGCAAGAATTTCCGTCCAGAACTAAATGAGCCAACTTTCTATCTACCAACATCGATTTTCTAGAATCTAATAAATATTATATAAATTACCTGAGCCAGCAATTTAAGTCAAATAAACCTTCTAATATTTTAAGCTGATTAAAAATAAAAAAAACGCTTTGTTTGTCTGAAGAAATAGATAAGTAAAAAACAAATAAACAAACAAAAAAAATGTAGTAACACCTTTTAAATAAAGCAGCTAATATAAATTTTTTTCATTAAAACAATCTTTGATCGCCTTCAAAAAGAAAGAAAAATAATTTAAAATAATAAGCTCATTGAAATGAATACAGTATATAAAAATCCCCCCCCCTTGTTGGCAAAAAATTATTAAAAAAAATATATAAAGCAATAAAATTTAAACTTTAGAAAACATTTTCTTCTTTAAAGAAAAAAAAAGTGGAAAAAATAGTCTGCGCAGCTTTTTATGTTAAAAAATTAAGAAACTCAAATTACGCTTTGTTAGCCACTGCTAAAAACATGCTGCCAAATACATTTAGACTGGACATAAAAACAAATCATATCAACAATAATTATTTCACAGTAAAACCTAAGGATTTGGAGTCGATCTGATTTTGGTATGAAGGAATCAGGGTCGGAAGTCGAAGGTTTTAAATTAGAAAATTCATAAACTATCATTTTTTCTCTTAGTCCGTAACTCCGCCAATGTTTGCGGAGTCGGAGTTGGACTCCTTTTGGGATAAAGGAGTCGGAGTTGTTCAAACTTCAAGAGTCAAAGGCAGTCATTTTTTCTCCGTGTCTAAATTTCAGCCGGAGTCAGAGCCGAAGTTGCTCTAAAATTGTAGGAGTCGGTGTCGGAAGTTGCTAATGTTAAGTTTTGTTGAACTGATCAAAATGAAACGGAAAAAGGTATCCAATCAAAAAGTAAGATATGGGAATGAGATGTCCTCACCAAGATCTTTTGGATAAAAAAAATTTTGTTTGAATCGGACAATTCACTCAAATGACATAAGGGGGACAGAAATATAGACAGACAGGAAGACCAACTGACGGACCAACAAACACATTATCCCCACCTCAATACCCGACTTTCCAATTTTTAATTTTCGATATTTACTTAATTATTTTTGTTTATTTTTTGCTTTTTTTTCGGTTTTTAGAGATATTTTTAAGATGCATTTAACTTTCTTTTTTTTTTAAGCAGTCACGATTGCTAATTGTTTTCACTTAACCGCCTTGATGTTTTGGTTCCTTTTTCAGATTGGACCAGGGCCACTGCAGCACTACCGCCCATTGGACTCTGCAGGCACGCCTCCTTTGGTCCTGATGACTGTCCACCGGACTCCGGCATGTCCTACACATACATGCACTCTCACACACACGCACGCGCATTTACACACTGACACACATACAAGCTGACACAAACACACCCGCCTTTACACACATACACTCAAACATTTGTGCATACACGCAGGTCTACGCACACACACAAGCCTAGCCTACAAATGCAATGTACACACGCTTACGCGCACACACACTCACTACTATACACACGTAACCGCCCAGGAAGAGGGGCAGGCTTGAGGGGACAGAAACCATATCTAGATACAATAACTCCAATGAGTAGGGTCCTGACGTAACTCGTGATCGCAAAAAACATAATATGAATTCAAAAATTACAGAATTTAAATCAGTCATTTTTAAATAATGCTTTCTGTTCTTCTTTTTTTTTTTTTGACTTTTTACTGGGAAAGAAGGGTAAAAAGTATAACATTAAATCAAACACTAAAATAACTTTAATTAAAAGCAGCGTGGCAGCGGGAATGAGTAATCTTTACTAATAATATAGCTCAAAATTTGTCTGGATATCTGTCCAGATGTCTCTCTGTGACGCACATAGTGCCTAAATCGGTCGGCCGATTTTCACGAAATTTGTCACAGAATTAGTTTGTAACATGTGAGTGCACCTCGAAGCGTGTTTTTGAAAATTCGATTTTGTTCTTTTTCTACTTCAGTTTTAAGAACATTTTGTCGAGAAAATTATCATAAAGTGGACGACTAAATTACCAAGTTATCATAACGTGGAACCGTAACATGGGCGAGCAAATTAACATAGCAAGATGGCGACAAAGTCATTATCCGTTATTTGTAAACATACAGGCGAACCAAATGACCATTTTATTTTCTACTACGGGCAAAGCCGTGCGGGTACCGCTAGTTAGAACATAAAACAAATTAAAGAGTATAGTATTAAAATTTTAATTCAGGTTGCAATATAGGTTTAGTAATAAAATGTTTAAAATATATTTTGTTAAAGTGTAATTTTTATGAGAAGAAAAAGGAGGAGGCGGATGAAAATTATGATTGAGTCCTGGGTCGTAAGTACTAAAAATTTAAGAACCGCTGTCTTTATATCCAGTAGTTTAGAACAAACTACCTTTTTCGCAATTACGTTTTGCTATTCGACTTTAAATTTTCGGAATTTCCCAATCAATAATGTCAAACTAATGTCGAAAGCACACTGTCGATGTTGCTTTCGCTATCCATCACTGTTCACAGATTAGTTTCTTATATCGAATTAAGTGGCAATGAAATTCATAATTGATACTTACAACTAAACGTATTCGTCGCATATGTGTAGGTGTATTTATTAAAACAAATGCGGTGTTAAGTGGAGTGAAATGTTTCAGCCATTTACCTTTTCAAAAAAAAAAAAAAAATCTTCTCTGGATCTCAATTTGAAATCGGAAAAATAAAAGAAGAAAATCAAACTTGAATTAAAATATATAATATACGAGTATATTGCCAAACGGAAACGTAAATATATTTAAAGTGCTCGGGGCAAAAATGTGATATGTCACATAATGTGAATTTTTTAGTAGACCAATTTCAACTTATAAAAAATATTTGTGGAATTTTACAAAGTTATTATACATTCTATATTCTGAAGTACTAAAACTAGATATGTTTTCTTCAAATGGCATAATTTATTGCCATGTTTATTTCAATTTTAGTTATGAGAAACAAATAATGATCAATTAAACTTAGAAGGCAAAAAGCACGTTTTTCAGGGGAAATTACCCATAAAACCTGTTTTTAGGTAAATATATATTCAAATTTAAGTGTCATATCACTCTCTGGTATCTAACGAAGAGATCGACACAATTTTTTTTAAAAATTATAAAAAAGTGAATGCTCTGGAAGTGTTAAAGAATTGGCAGATTTTTGCAAAAAATATGGCTTTTTTATTAAAAACGAGCTGATGTGTGCAACATGACTTCCTTTTACACCAATTTAATGTTATTTTCCTATTATTGCAATTTCTATGTGGTTCAAAAATTAACTCTCTGTAAATATCTCCAACAGTGGCCAAATTAAAACCAGATTAAAAAAAAAAAAATCTGCCAAATTTGTCGCCATGTTCGGGACAAAATTTGGCGACCAAAGGACTAGCGATATATAGCCAAGTGTTCGCCAAATTATAACACAACTTGAGTTTGCATCGAAATTAACAATGAGTTCCCCATACAAAGGTGCGAAAGACACCTTTAAAAACACCCGAATGCAACCAAAAGGTGTAAGTGCACAACTAGATCCTTATAGGAGATGCACATACATACATACAGACATCACGAGAATACTCGTTATAATTAACTCGGGAAACGTCAATATTGGATATTTCGGGCTTCTATACGTTGTTAGGTATATATGCACCTGTCGTCATTTCGAGAAAAAAAAACAAGTCATTAGGGGGTGAGCAAAATGGAATTTTATTTATTTTTTTTGAGTGAAAAAATTTTGATCCAAAAATAGACCCTAATTTCCATTTTGCTCGTCGCCGAATGAATGTTGAGTTTTTTTTTTTCAACCCAATCACACGTGGATATATACCTGAGAACGTATAGACACCCGGAATATCCATTTTGATGATCCCCAAATTAATTACAACGAGTTTTCTCGTGACGATTGTATGTACGTATGTATTTGCGTATTTGAGTATGTACAGGGTTTGTCCCAAAAGTAATGAGCCTCATTTTTCCCCCACGCGAATACCACGTACACCTTTGCAACCGGATGTAAATGATGGAGGGAATCTCCAAGCTTCTATAGATGCCTGGTTCAGTCGCCTTCGAACTCTCGAATGGGTGGGAGGTCGTTTTTAGTGAACCTCCACGCAGAGAACTCGTCACGGTCTAATGAATGTTTTTCAGAGTTTCCAGATGCTTTCATTTAAGATCTTTTTTCACCCTAGGGAACAAGAAGAAGTTTACCAGGGCGATAGGGATCCTGTGGCACCGTTAAGACACCAATCCGGGTCAGATAGTAGTTGACAACGAAGGTGGTCTTCGAAGGAAGACTTTTGGCACACGTTTCGCGCAAATGTCACGCATGGCCATGCCTTCCGTAACAATACGATGAACATCAGTTTTCGACAAGTTTAATTGTTCTGACCTCAAAGGAACTCTAATTTAGCGCCCTTTGTTCAGCAAATATCACACACGAGTGACATTATCGTCCGTTCACGATGATGATGGATGCCCAGAAGAAGATTCATCGCCCATTTCCTTCTGGCCTTCCTTGAACGACTTGTTCCACTTTTTGACCTACTAGTATGACAAGCAATCATCCTTGAAAGTCTGAGTGAATAAATTAAATGTTTTCATCCCCGTCTTAGGGGTTTGGTGCAACATTTTATCGCATAGCGTTGCTCCAAAGTTCTCTCTATCCTACACACCATGTCGAGGCTCTGCGCGGAGGTTCACTATAAACGACCTCCCATTGATCCGAGAGTTCGTAAGCGACTGAACCAGGCATCCCTGGAAAGCTTAGAGTCCCCTCCACTATTTCCAACCGGTCGCGAATCTGCGCTGGTATATTTGCGTGGCAAAAAAAATGAAGATCATTACTTTTGGGACAAACCCTGTACGTATTTGCGTATGTGTGTATATGCGTATGTGTGTCTCATAACTCAAAAACGGTATGCCCTAGAAAGTTAAAATATGTTACTTAGACTTCTAGGGGGATTTAGTTGTGCACCTCCCCTTTTGGTTGCTTTCGGATGTTCCTAAGGGGTTTTTTATACATTTTTTTGTGGGAAATCATTGTTAATATCCATACAAACTCAAGTGGTGTTATAATTTTGCAAACACTTGGCGACATATTGCCAAGCTTTTGGTCGCCAAGTTTTCGCCGACTTGGCGACAAATTTGGCGTTTTTTAATTTTTTTTTCTTTTTTTTTTTTTTTTGAAATTTGGCTACTATTGGCGATATTTAGAGAGTTAACCATTGAATCACATTAAAATGTCCAATATTGGGAAAATTAATATTGTATAAAACTTTTTTTTTTGCTTCAGTTTTCAACAAATTTGCAGCAAAAATATTTAAAGTGTTTCTTTGCTTACTCCAAGGCACTACTATTATCATTAAATAAGCGTATAAGGAAGTCATGTGATGCACACATCAGCTCGTTGTAAAAGGAAGTAAATACTATAAAAAAATTATTATTTCAACAAATGAATAGTCAAATTGTATTATTTATGTCAAATTTAATAATAGTGCGAAGTTTTAGAAAGATACAATGAATATTGAAGAAAAAATATTCAGTGTGTTCGCCTGCCTTAAGAAAAATTATGGCTTAAATTTGAATTAAATAAACAAATGTGATATCCTGTTTGCATATACCTATCTTCCTCCTTCCTGTGGCTGGTACGGGGGGGGGGATAAAGCAATTTTCACTGCTTGAAAAATACTTCTATAAGTTATGTTTACATTGATGTAAAATGTCAAAACCCATTTTTATATCTATATGGAAATTACTATTTGTTAACATGCTTATGCAAAGCTATATATTTATCTTCTAAAGTGTGAACACACTCTTTTGAGTACTATTGGGTAAAAAGAAATCCTTATACATGCACGATTAAAGCGTGAAAAAAGAAATCCGTGTCTGAAATTTATATATTCTCCATTTCAGCTGCTCGGTTTTTGAAAATTTTAAATTTCAATTAAAAAAAACCGTTGAAATATACTTTAGGAATTAATGGAAAATAGGTTGAAAGTATACATGCTACGTCTTTAAGATTACTTCACCATACTGCTTTTTTATGCGTGACATACATTATTTTTTAATGGAAATTTAATGTCGTACAATCACATGCATGTCTAAGCATACATTTCTTATTTCTTATCCTGTCATATTATAGATAAGAAATACTTTCCCTTTGTTTAAGTTGAAACTTTTACTCCATCAGATTACCGTATAAAAATAAAGGAAGTTAATATTTGACTTTTTTCTAACTAAGATAAAAATTGGAAAAACCATTTAGAAAGACAAAAAAAATATTAATCTCCTTTTCTTAATTCTTTCCGACCTCGAATGTTTTTTAATGCATTCTCCTTATCCTTCGCAAGAGAAAAAGGTATAATTTTTTTCTCCTAAAAGCTCTTTAAACTAACGGAATTGCTTTTGAGATTTGAAGTTTCTGCAGCCAAACTGCAAATTGAAACCATTCAAGAAGCAAATAATTCTTATTATAAGGCTTTTCGTAGTTTAATGTTACAGATATTTTCATTTACCCAGCACTCAAACAAAGATTTAGCCCATTTTGCATGAATGCCGTTCTTTAAGAAAAGAAACTTTTAATATGTATAGTAATATTTTATTTAGACACAGAACAACACTAGGCAACTGCTATTTTCTTGGCTTGAAAAAGTTTATCATAAGACATTCAAGCCTTTATTGCTGTCAAACTTTGGGGAAAGTTCTTAAATTAAACAAAGTAAATCTTTTAAATACTGTGCTTGATATTTTGCAAGCTTAATATTAAACGGCTTATTTATTTTTAATAAAGTTTTAGAAATGTAAGAGAATGCTCAATGTTTCCAAAGTGTAATTTTGATAAAATTTCCGAACCAAAACGGTATTGAAGTTTTACTGAAATATATATCAAGTGTACCGTCATTTAGGGTGACTTAGGTACGGGGTGAATGTTTCCACTTTTCCTATGTTAGATTGTATGAGTTCTAAAGCTTTGCTATTTTCCTTTTTCGTTTATATAGAAGAGCAATTGCACTAAATATTAGGCTTAAACCTTACGTCTATTGCCGAGTCTCTGAAATGCTGCAAATTAGCATTTCAAGAGCGAATCATTTCATTCCGTATGTGTCAGATGAAACCCGGTTGATAATACGTGAGCTAGTCATTTAAATTACTGGTTCTCAGACTTTTTGGAGCCATTTGCCATTCTATAGAGTTTGGCTGAAACCTATCGCCCCCCTTTCTTTCTGGAAAAGGCCATAAGGTGACACTAGTGAACGTCAATATTATTGAAAACATAAATGGCTTACTTTATCTTGAAGTACAGTTTTTATAAGAAGGAAGTTTTGTCCCATCATTGTTAATCTAAGGAAATCAATAAGTAAATCAGTAAAAATACCTTGCTTACACCCCCCCCCTCATTTTTTTCCCAAAACGAACTGGTGGGTATTTGAAGGGAAATATTTAACTAAAATCACTAACGTACTTTTCAAACGCAGCAGCTCATTTTAATTTAAATTATTTTCTGTTTTTAATTGGAATCTGGAGGAAAAATAAATACTGACACCTTAAATGTAACAAAACACATTGAAATTTCATAAATTTGGCAAGTGCGAGGACGGATCCTTTGAACTTTTAGTTGTTTCCTTTTCCCCAAAATTATTATGTGCTTATTCTCAGCTCATAGGGATTGTGAATGTCAAGATGAAATTACAAGGCAAGAAGTCTTGATAAATTAATGTAAACGAAAAGGGCCTGCGTTGTCCTGGCTTTTGTTTGTCTTGTAATTTGTATAAAAGTAAAGTTTTCCCGCTGAAGTTGATTCTTAGCCTAATACAATAACATTTTCAAAATAATGTCTTCGAAAATATTTATGTGTTACGATAGATTAAAAATTTGGTTTTAAAAGTTTTTTAAAGTACCATCTTATTTAACTTGTGTTCCCTTGTCTGAACACTAAACAATAGGTTTCGTGTCCATTTTCTTTTCCGTATTCGTTGGTTTTTTATAATTATTATTTTATCTCTTAAATATGTATAGCCCCGCTATTGCTCAATAAAAATTTATCACACCCGCGAGGAGCTAAATTTTCCCTTTACAGGCGATCGAACATACCTAGGGGACCACTGATTTAAACATTTCGCGTATACATATCTAAGACACTGGTAAACAAACCGTTGAGGGATTTATTCGCATCAAGTTTGTAGTAATAAAGTAAATAGAAATGCTTTAAGAAAAAATAGAACATGATCTCAGTTCGTCATTACCACAAAAGCAATCTATGACCTAACTGAAATGTGCTTCTTGTAAAATAATGGCAGAAAGTGCATAACGTAAAGGTAACCATTTAAACACGGAAACAAATATTAACACAATTCTACCTTTAAAATTTGTATACGGCAGAGTGGAAAAAACGTTTTGCCTTAACTAATTGGAAGCATTTAATAAAAAACATTTTAAATTACTAATTTATGCAAATAGAGACTAGAACAATAAACCAAAATGGACTGATTTGTTTTGGTTTTTATGTAAAAGTTTAATTTTGTGTCCTAATTCCGTCTTTTCCTAACAATGTCGCATTAAAACTATACAGCATATGGATTGACAGTGAAAGAGATTTCCTTTGCATATTTTTCCCCCAAAACAAAATTGTTTTGTATTGCAGTTTAAAATTAAAGTAGCAGCGTTTATTCAAACAACTGACTAATAGCCCAGTCAATAAAGGTAAAAAAATAGGCTTTGTCGCAACTAATTTAGGAAAAAATGAATTTTTGCAGGGTGTTAGCAAATAAAGTATACACTAAAAAAATAAAAAGTCCCAATCCCCTCCCGTCTTGCTTCCCCCCCCCCAACCCCTCCGAAACAGCAAACGCAGTACTATGATTGTACGCTTTTCGTGTCGCAACTAATTAGGGGAAAGCTGAATTTTGGCAGGATGTTAGTACATAAAGTATACACTAAAAAACCGCAAAGTCCAGACCCCCTCACCTCTTGCCCCCCCCCCTCTCCGCACCTGCTCCGAAACACTGCAAGAGCAGCACTATGATTATACTCTTTTCGTGTCGCAGCTAATTAACAGAAAGCTGAATTTTGGGCAGGACGTTAGTAAATAAAGAAAACACCAAAAAAACACAAAGTCCCGCCCCTACCCCTCTTGCTTTCCTCCTCCACCCACACTTAGACCATCAAAAGCAGTACTATGATTATACGCTTTTCTTTTCGCAACTAATTAAGATAAAGCTGAATTTTTGCACGATGTTAGTACATAAAGTGTACAATAAAACCTTGACAGTCCCGACCTCAACCTCTCTTGCTGCTCCCCTGCTCCCCCCCCTCCTTCCGAAACATTGCACAATGATCAGTTCAGTACTATGATTATACGAGTACAGCTTGAAAATTTATGATGTTACCGCAATGTTCCCTTATTTTATTTCACTCCTAACAATATTATTAACCAGTGGTGCCTAACCTACGGCCAAGGTGCCGTATCCGGCCCGCGAAGCTGATCCGTGTGGTCCGTTGTTTTGTGAAATGTTATAACTCGAAGAGCATGATTAATGACAATGTTACAAATTGTTAGCCAAATATTTAGAAATTGGTTTATGAAAACATTGTTGGGGAACACTGTTATTCACCGATTCTGAAACATACACTTTTTATGTAGATAGCTCAGTTTCACCGTTTTACCAACTTAATCATATGCAGAAAACTCCCAACAAGAACCAAAAAGTAATTTCAACAAATTAATAGCTTTTTATCGTTACGTCTTGGAAAGAAATGTTTGAACAAAATTTATAGATAATAATGTGATAATAATCATTTTCTTCAAATGGATCAACAATGTAATGACGTTCACTTAAAGTTTTTAGTACCATAATGCAATTATTTGTTACAAGAGTTTATAATTCGTTTGTGTCGGCGATAGTCTACAAAATAATGTTAACGCTTGGCTTACTATTTAAGCTTTAAATAAATCAGGAACAGTTTATTTGAACTGAGATTATTTTCTCGCAGCGGATATTATTAACGTTTAATATTGCTTTTGGTTATTATTTTTAAGTCTTATATAAGGGGCCATCTTCTAATATTTCGTTGGTTTGGTTCGAAGTATTGTTACAGTGCATTGCACTACAGTGTCCACACATAGACGTGCAATCGAACCTAGCTTTACGACAGATACAGTTTGAAACACAAAATATTTTCAATTGCAAGATATTAATTCGAGAAGTTCACTTGAAGCAGAGGTAATCTTCATGAACTTAGGAATAAGTCTGTTGCATGAAGTATAATGCCAACCCCACTCTTCTGGGGGACGTTTAAAACCTAACAAAGTTTGAATCTGGTGTTGACACTAAAAACTCTGGTGGAAACCTTTAAAAGATGTTGACGAGTGACGTCTGAAGTTTTAGGAAGTTTTGATGAATCAAAAGTGGACTTTAGGGACATTTTTGCGATTACTTGCTTTTCACAAACTTTTATTCAAACTTGGTTAGGTTTTAAGTTTCCAGCAGAAGAATGGGTTTGGAAATATACTTCAAGCAACAGATTGATTCCTAAGATCATGGCAATTACCTCTGCTCCAAGTAAAATTCTCCTATTCATATCTTGCAACTGTAAAACATTGCGTTACAAACTGTAGCTGTCATAAAACTCGGTTCGATTGTACGTCGATGTGGGAATACTGTAGTGGAATGCATTGGGGGGGGGGGGGGTAACAATATTTCAGACCAAGCCAACAAACTGTCAGATGACCCCTTATAAAAAAAATTGTAGTTATAATAACTTGATGCCTTTTTTTTTTGTTGAATGCAACCTGTTTTTCAGAAACCAGTTGCAACATAGTCCTCGAGTTGTAACATTTCGCAAAACAACGGTTCACACTGATCAGTTTCATGGACCAGATGTGACCCGTGGGCCGTAGCTTGGGCACCACTGGTTTATAATATTGTAAGAAGTGAAATAAAAGGAATGCTCCGGTATCATCATTAGTTTTCGAGCTGTAAGCGTATAATCATAATACTGCTCTTGCAATGTTTCGGACGGGGCGGGGGGGGAAGCAATAGGGGTAGGGACTTTGTGTTTTTTTAGTGTATACTTCGTATACTAACATCTTGAAAAAAAAAACAGCTTTCCCCTATTTAGTTGGGACACGAAAAGCGTATAATCATAGTATTGCTCTTGCAATGTTTCGGAAGGGGGGGGGGGAGAAAGAGGGAGGGCGGGATTTTCTCTTACTTTAGTGTATACTTTTTGTACTAACATCTTGAAAAACATCCGCTTTCCCCAAATTAGTTGCGACACGAAAAGCGCATAATCAAAATACTGCTCTTGCAATGTTTCGGAAGGGGTGTGGAGGAAAGCAAGAAATGTGGGGATCGGGAATTTGTACTTTTTTAATGAATACATTACGTACTAACATCCTGCCAAAATTCAGCTTTCCCTTAATTAGTTGCGACACGAAAAGTGTGCAATCATAGTACTGTTCTTTCAGTGTTTCGTTTGGTGTGAGGATGATTGGGGGGGGGGGGGGGGTAGAAAGAGTGGTGGGGGTCGGGACTTTGTACTTTTTAAAGAATACATTATGTATTAACATCCTGCCAAAACTCAGCTTTCTCTTAAGTAGTTGGAACACGAAAAGCGTACAATCATAGTACTGCTCCGACAATGTTTCGGAGGGGGGTGGAGAGGAAAGTAAGAGGGGTGGGGATCGGGAATTTGTTTTTTTAGTGCATACTTTATGTACTAACAACCTGCAAAAATTTAGCTTTCCCTAAATTAGTTGCGACACGAAACCTTTATTGACTGGGCTATAATGATATGCTTAATTAAACCTTGAATATTTCACTGGCGTGAATTGTTTTCGGGACGTATATAGCGTCAGTAACTTCGAAGCAGTGTTTTGCTGAGGCAGAGTGTAGTGTTCTCGATTTTTTTTTTTTAATTTCCTGCTCGGAGCTGCGAAAAGATAACCTTGAATGTGATTAAGTCTACAACACATCTGTATACGAGTTACTTTTTTTTCGGCCAATGGTCAAATGCTTTCTTAACAGACCTTGTGCATAGGTAAACGTACATAGATGATACTATCGATGACGTATATTGTGACGTAGGAATGTGAGTCTGTGATGCGTGCTGCCTGTTGAGTCTGTACGCCTATGACACAACATTACTCCAAGCCTTGATGTCTTATTGTCATTGTGGTCAAGCACACAATCTTATACCGAACGTCGGTGGACAAAACTGGGCCAAGACTATATTGTTGCCTTAGAGCAACACTAAGACACTTAATCACAGAAATAACACTAAGATATACTACTGTTGCTCTGAGGTGACGATATATCCATCATGCCACTCGGACTCAAGGTTGAGCACGAGTGATTAACTCTTATTCTCGAGCTACAATGTTTTAAAATTTAGCATAACATAAAATAAATATATTGAGTTATTTTAAATAGAAAAAAAAAGAATTAGCATGCAGCAATGACGTAGTAAATGGGTTCGTTGCCGAAATTTCAAAAGTTTTTTTCCTAAAAGAGCATGCTTAAAAAAATAGGATTTGACCATTCTAAAAATAATTTGACAAAGTTTAATATTTTTTAACAATTATTTTAATCGGTGCGCAGATTCAATTTCATGTTTGATGCTTCTGCACGCAACACGATGCAATGCCATTCACTGATGCCATTAGTGCAGATCGCAATATTTAATACGCTTTTTTACTCACATGTACTGGCAACGATATGGTTAAAAGCAATCGTAGAATGCAATATTTCATTTGCTTTTGAATTATCATAACCTGGAAACGCGGTGGACAGCAAGCGTAAACGTTCAGCTCGACAGTTGATTGCGCACCAAAGTTCATCACTTTTGACGTCATAAAGACCACGCCTTATTTGAAAAATTGGACATTAAAAAAAATTAATTAACAATTAAAGGTTTTGAAAGTAAAAGATTTTTCTCGCTCCATGTTATTGTTTTTTGCTTATTCCATCAACTTCAGCGACTAAAAGTAGTACCTGTGACTAATGGAAACAACCCTATTGCATACCCAACCACACAGCATTTCAAAGAATGTTCAATTCGAGTTAACAGAAACAAAATCTGCCATATATTATTTTCATCAGAAGCAGATCAATTTCAGCAATGTCTTAAATGTTACTAATCATTATACTTTGAATTGAAATAAACGACCTTTGCATCATTATGCTAAATAAAGGACTCCCGTTTTCCTTTTATTATACACGTGCTTCTCCTTAACATTTATATCGATCGCAATCGAGGATCCACATATCCTCGTTGCGTCCAGGGCAAACGGGGAAACAAACTTTAACAAGTTTAGCGCTTTCAATCCATTTTCTAAAACACAAGCGAAAGAAGAGTGGAAATCCCATTCCCAAAAAACCTGTTAATCCCCAAAACTTAAGCTTCCCATCATTTCTGAATGCATTCTTAATGCATTTTGCCTCCCATTCGTTAGGCGCATTTCCGGCAAAGAAACGAGCGCGTGATAGCTTCCCATTTGCTTTTTTTTTTCTTATTTCCCATGCAAAGGAAGGTAAATGTTGCATCCTAGATTCTAACCTGTTCTTAAAATGCTGTTAATTCTTTTTAAGAAGCAGTCTTGCATTCAATTTATTTCTTCTGCTTGCTTCATATGTTTTATATTGACTTAATGGCAAAAAAAATTAGCGCTAAAATGGTTTTCGTTGCAATGTAAAATGCGTAATATGTTTTAATGGATGTGAAATGAGATTTTTTTAAAAAGAAATTTTAATTTAAGTACGAAACATGTGTTTTTTTTTTTAATCTGAGACTTTCTTTACGGATTGCATACTACATATGAGTTTAAATCATACTTTGTTTATATATTACTAGCTGCTGTACTCGGCTTCGCTCGGAGTTTAAATGCAGCACGTCCTTTTTAGGATTTAAATACAATCGAATTTCTATAACTCGAATACAGCCTCATCTCGAAAATCGAAGCTTATAACTGGAATATTCCTTTATCTCGAAGTTTTCATTTGGTTCCAATCTCTTGAGACTGTTGTAGAAATTTCCCATAACTTGAACTACTAATAACTCGAACGTTTTAGCCAGTCCCTTGGGACTTCGAGCTACCAAGAGTTGACTGTAGCATTTTTAAAGCAGTAAGCCAACAAAATCGGTTTCAAAGTCCACAGTTCCTTTATACAAATGAAGCAACTGAATAGAATTTTTTTTTTTTGACATCATATCATAATTAAGTCATTGTAATACTCATCAGAAACGACTAAATTTGTACTTTAAGTCAGATTATAGCCTGAAATGAATAAATTTTGAATCATTCTATTCGAAAGTAGTTCGTGTTCAATATGAGTCAAATGTCCAATGAGTACTATACTACATGTAAGTAAATTAAATATACTTGCATGCCAATAGATCTTTAATTTGCACCAGCATCAAGCGCGATATTTCTACGTTGTCACCAGCATGCATTAAACTTATTTTATTGGTATTAAAATAAGAACAGAAAGTCCCGAAAACCAGTAATTAGCATTATTAATCCTCAAAAGCACAAAAAGGAATTAAACGTTCCACTAAAATTTAAAATGATTCTCCATAGGGCGGGGTAATAGTAATGTAGTCTCAGCGAGATTGCAGATAAATACTGGATTTGGCGGATTTTTTTATATTTTAATAGAACGTATACATTCTTTGTCTGGCAGATTGCTTTTAAAATTTAATGTAACTTTCAATAATCTTCAGCCTAATTTCCACTTTTTACTGTAACAGCTGTACGCCAAAATGTTTGAACAGTCACCACGACCATGTTAACGTAACTCAACAAGCCAAATGAATAAAAATGCCATTTTATGAAATGAAGTTTCTTTATTTAAGACATTAAACATTATTTAAAGCTTAATTAAAATGTAAAATGAGCCGCCAACTCTTTTGCTTATCGCGTCTATCACCAATCGGTAATATTACGTGAAAATGATGGAAACTCGCTAAATTTGTGATACTGTGTAAAATACAATTTTTAATTCCAAAGGGAAGAAAGACACAAAGGGAAAGATGTTTTGCACGGTTTGTCAAGTAACATTATGATATTTGTTTAGAGGCGAAAACATGACTTTGAAGCATATACAAAATTGAAAAGCAATTCAATAATACGAAATGGCTTGTTTCCTTCAGGCAAAGGTTCTATTTTTAGACACTAAAATTGATAGAATAAGCAAAAAAAAGACATCTAGCCAGAAAAAATCTTTTATTTTTCCAACAGTTATTGTTTATTTTTTTTTAATGTCCTATTTTGGAAATAAGACGTGGTTTTTGTAACATCACAAGTGATGTACCTGTATTTCGGCGCGCTATTTCATTGGCGTGTTAAATGTTTACGTTTGCTGTCAAACGCGTTTCTAGGTTCTTATATGTGCTTTGCGCTGTGCACTTAAGGCATCAACGAATGGCATTTCATCTCTTGTCATGTCATGTGCAGAAGCGTAAAAAATGAATTTAAATTTGCGCAATGATTAAAAAAAAAATTAATTTGAATTTTGACATCTGGAATTCAAATTATTTTTTTCGCAATCACGAGTGTGTGTGTGCATGTAGGCGTGTGTGTTTGTGTCTGTGTGCAGGCATGAGTGTGTTTATGTGTATGTATGTGTATGTGTGGTGGTGTGTGTAGGTGTGTAGTATGTGTTTGCATGTGTGTGTATGTACATGTGTTTGTGTTGGATATGGACGCAACTTGGAGACGGTTTTCGCAAGAGAAGCAGCATCGTGAGGTCGGTCGACGATGTTGCTGCTGAAGGAGGCGGGGGGGAAAATAAAATCATAGGAGTTCAAAACAGTCAAATGATAACAATATGCAATGTGATTGCTCAAAAAAAGTTAAAATATATTTAGTTGTGTCAAGTTATTTAAAAATGGTTAAATCCTATGTTTCTAAGCATGCTCTTTCAGAAAAAAATTAATTTTAAAATTTCGGAAACGACCTCATTGATGTTGATTTGTGTTTTGAAGAGACATTTATTATTTGAGCATAACATTCAACCTTCCCTATCTAGTCATTAAACCACAATCAGTGTGAAAACAATTAGTCGCACATAATCCTGCTGTATTTGCGTCAGTTGTTTTTCTGAACTTCAACAATAATTGAGGGGTTTTGGCTTGGTTTAAAAGTTCGCCAAATTCGCAAAATTCATTTTAGGAAAATTTGGAGAAATCTCTTTGCTCTCGACTTTGGGAAGAAAAGGTACTTACATATTATTCCGTTAATAATTTCTCCCAAGAAAAAAATGTTGCCAAATGCCGAAATATTTTACATGATCCTAAAAACTCCGACTGGAAGAAATTCCAACATGAGTAGCAGAATTAGATCTGTTTTAAAATCGTGCTAAAGCACTGCGTAAGGGAACTTTTAGTCTTATTTTATTTAGGTACCAAACGATTTTGCATGTTATTAATTGTTTTAAGCTTGTTCTGTTGCGACTTACGGAATCGCTAAAAAAAGGGGGAGGAGAAGAGGATTTTAACCAAAAGTTTCCAAAGTGTGCAAGTTTGGGAATGTTGAGAGTCTGTCACAGTCTGCTAATTTCGGACAGTTATTTTAATTACATCATGAAAGTCGTATCATTTAGTGCATGGTCTTAGGTATCGAAAACTTTGTGACATTTGAAAAAATGGCCAATTATCTTAGTAATCGAAGTCTTCTGCAAGCTTGGCAAAGTTCAGGGTTAGCTGATTAATACATAAAAGCCAAGAAGTAAAAGGTGATTATATGTATACCTGCATAATTTGTTAGCAGTTTAATATCAACAGAGTACATTCCCTTCTTTAAAACGTTAAAACTGCATGCCCCGGTCTACTCCGTTAAATAAGTAGTCAGTAAATATCAATTTAGTGCTAGATAAACCATTTTTTTCAGCAATCACGATTGTTTATTGTTCTCATTTGACGGTTTTGATGTTCCTATGATTTTATTTTTCCACTGCCTCCCTCTGCAGCACCACCATCGACGGGCCTCACGATGCTGCTCCTCTAGCGAAAACCGTCTCCAGGTTGCGTCCATATCCTACATACACACGCATACATACACACACTTGCACAAAAAAACCTTCACATACACACCTACAAACTTACACACATACACATACATACTCATGCCTGAACACAGACACAAACACACATACACGCACGTACACACACAGCACTGCATACACAATACGCACACACATGCGCCTACACAAACACACTCGCGCATACATACACACACACACTCGTGATTGCGAAAAACGTAATTTGAAATCAAGATGCCAAAAATTCAAATTAATATATATATATTTTTTTTTTGTTTCGCAGATTTATATTTTCTAAACTGGCTGCGATTAAATTCCAAATAATATTGCATATATTTCACACAGAGAAATGATTTATGTTAAAGCCTAAGAGCCTAAACAAAACAATTTATACAAGACCCATGACTTTGATTCTAAAATAGTGTTCATGCTTTTGTTTTCAGCAAAATATATATATATATTTTTGGCGACAAAATGACTGCTTATCTTGACTCAAAGTAAGCCTCGTTTTATACTTGTAATATGAAAATACTACTTCCTTTATTGTCTAACATGTTTCGCAATATGTCTAAAAATCATAGTAAGCCTCGTTTCAGATTACGAAACCAACTTAACCCATTCGATGACCAGCCCGAAAACCCTTAACGCGCATGCCGCAGATAACGAAACGGAGTTGCTTTTTGCTACGTTGTAATAACACTTTTCTCCCCATTTTGCTATCGGTATTTTAATGTTGTTTTTGCTGTTCAGCTTGCATTCGAAAATCGCTTCGCTTTATTTGTTTTTAAGCGCTGAATTAAATAGTGCAATAAAATACAAGGTTGCTAATATGTGCTGAACTATTCATACATTTACGCAGTACATAACAGAAAAATAAGAAACAATAGAGGATTGGACGAAAATAAATTATTTTCATAACACTAATTATTTTATTAATTTATTTTTCTTTTTGCTTTTATCTCAGTATATCTTTTTTTTTCTTTTACTGTTAAACGTAAGATGATCTATCTTTCAAAAGGCCTCAACAAAACATTCTTCAAACAATTGACTGATCGATCCAACGTGTGAGCAAGCGGACAAAACGCTGAATGGACAAAAACCCTTTAAGTGTGGGAATGATATTCTAAGAGGATAAAAAGTATTCTTCGGTGCCTTTTGATATATTGTGACACTTCAAAACGACCAATAAACACAGAACCCTTTGATGGCAGGACTATGGTCGACTTTTATCGTAATTCAGGTGACTTTTAAATCCCTTCTGAATGCCCAGATATCAGTTGCTCAAGCGTGGGAAGTATTTTAAAGATAAATGATTACAAAAGATCAAAACTTGCGGCTAATCCCCTATTTCCCTAAAGGATACTTTTGTGCATGCAACTAAAAGCCCCCAGCTGAGAGAGGAATAACTAGACCGACTGGGAGGTCTGTATTCTCCAAGGACCCTCTTTGCAAACATCCGAGCAAGTTAGTTCCATTCAAAGAATGGTCAGAAGGTTTTAGTGTTTTGTGGTCAACCCTTCCACATTATTTTCTTACAACAAAACAGTTTAGCTCAGAAAGGAATTTCAAAGCAAGCTTTTATGCTTATATGACGGAACATGTCTTCAGAAGGAAAAAAAAGGAGATCTTGCTTGAAATCGAGTCGGATTTTAAATCTTTTTTTTAAACATACTTGGATAAATTTTAGTTACTTTCATAGGATTATTTACTAATTATGGCAATTTGATTATTGAAAAGAAACCAAATATTTAATTTATATTTTTAAAATCTCATAAAAGAAGGTACAATTAAAACATTGGAGCTATTTTAAGACAGTAAATAAAATCTGAAAAAGAATGGGAGAAAAGGAATGTTTTGTTTCTTATGAGTAAAGCGTACAAAAAAAGAACTCAAGATATTATCATTTTATTCGTACTGTCGTATCTGTTTTATGTTTTACATAGTCAACTTTTACGTATAGTCAATGCGGTCGTCTTTTTTTTTTTTTTTTTCGTGAAATAAAAAATATTCAAAACCGTATCACTAAAAAGCCATCAAAGGGTGCCGCGAATATAAAAAGATATAATTTACGTTTCAAAATATCATGATTTAAAAATAAATAAGCACTAAAAAATAATAATAGTATACAAATAAATAAAAAGCGTAGTAAACACATTATAATAATTAAAAAAAAACGTACTCGTACAAAATTAAGATACGTAAGATAATTTAAAAAAAAATATTGCGTAAAATAAATAATAAAATTTGAGGATTATGAACAATTTAGTGAAGGATACTTGCGTAAGAAGGTGGATTTTTGATAACAAGAAAAACATATTTCTGTTTATTTGCTTTATTCAGGCATAGAAATATCGATAAATATGTAAGGAAATATTTTCACACTTGTTCATCAGGAGTTCAAATGCCAGAATGCTAAGAAACAAAGCTTCCACGAAAAGATAAAAATATAATGCCAGATTATTTGAAGCATTATACGTGTCCCATCAAAGAGTACTTGAAAAGTTAATATCTTAGTAAAATAAAATAAATTACAACAAGTTCTGTGAAATACTATAAGTTACATCCCTTTTGTCTAAGAAAAGAGCTTGATTACCGCTCCCCTAAAAGCACCAGAATCCAACAGAGAAGCGCAATAACAGGGTTCTGCTCCTGGAAGGATCGCCGACACATATTCGGCCGAAGCAAAAACTGCTAGAAACGCCGTGACGACACAGGATCGTCGAGGGCAGTTAGGAACCATTTTCTTGCGACGAGCCTGAATCGGCCGGGGCAGTATTAACACAAACTGCGCGGCCGATCCTGTATCGGCCGGGGCAAGGAATGGGTTAAAATGACGAATTGAGGGGTTTTTCCAATCCTCCCTCGAACTTCCGGAAAAGTTCCCCTTGTGCAGTTTTCTAATGGCTTTAACTTACTGCAAAACTTGAACCAATATGACTTTTTCTCGATGAGATATTTGCAGTTTCATGCTTTTCTTTAAAATTATAATAAAAATCATGGAACACTTTTTTTTCTAAACGAAAAGTACCCTATGTTCACCCCGCCACTCTTGACAACGTGTATAAAAAATTTCAGGGTTATCGGTATGGTAGTTAAGGCGTGAAAAGGCAACAATCAAACTTGCGAAAGTCACTTTCGCATTAATAATATTAGTAAGGATTTTATGGACTTGATAAAAAAAATATCGAAGCACATTTTTTTGCTTAAAATAAATTAAAAGACATTATTGATAAAGCCGAGATTGCAAATTAATACCGATACGTCTTAGACAAAACATGAAAGTAATTTTTTTTTTTAGTTTTGACGCAAATGAAATGATAATTTTCATTTATACAGTTAGTTACATTAATGTAGTAAGAGTTTCTCCGGACTGATATTTGTAAGAGTTCATTTATTTTTATTTGCATACATTCTTCGTAAGAAAATGCTGTAAAATAACCCCAAAAGTTGTGGTTTTTAAAAATATATTCAAAAGTAGCTAACAAAAATATTACCTTTTTTTTCACATAGAAAAAAATAATAATATAATATGCTACTTTTACAACCGATTAAAATTTTACAAGTTGAAATACATGAAATTTGGTTTGGAAGTTACTGCTTTTTAAAGGAAAAAAAACATTGTAAATGAAAATGCATTCGTTAGTGCCTTTTCCTTAACCCTTAAGGTTTTTGTTTTGGAAAAAAAAGAGATCTTCTTGTAACCCTAAAGCTCGAGTCTTCAATTTTAATTGTTATTTTTGCAATTTCAAAGCTGTTGTTATTTTATAGTTTGCGCTTTAAAGATAAACGTGTTTTTTTTAGGATTCCTCAAAAATGATCAAGTATCGAATTTTTATTACTTAGCCCATTTCAGGCCAAGTATGGAAATTTTATAAAATGTGGCAATATTTTCTTAAAATTGGGTTTAAAATACATCCATTAAGACACAAAAAAAGTTTCTTGCATAAGAAATAATATTTAATTAAAAAAATAAAATGGTGCGTATACGCACCATTGGCCAAATCAATGAACAAATATTTCAATGGAACAATATTATTCTTAGTCGAGTTTTTACATTTTTAAATGAAAACTTTCGAAGCATTTTGGAAATAAATGGACTGTGCATTTGAGGCACAAATAAATCGTTTGGTTTTGGACTTTACATCGTCACCGGGCTTTTTCTTCGTGTTCATTTATGGTATATACAATTCTACCAGTCCGTATTTCTGTCGGTAGAGCCGTGGATAATGTACGACCCTTGTTTGGATGTGTTATTTGTACCATACTTTCACCAAATAGATTGTCCTTGAATTCAGTTTTTAATAAGGTAATCGCTATGTATGACCTAAAGTCTGTAAGTGGCATTTTTGTGTTATTAGCAATTCTATGTAGCTTCCATGAATTCACTATCACACTATCAATAATATTTGTAAATAACGGTCACCACCATTTTTTGCTTTGAATTCTGATCTGGTAATTTGCTATAGCATTGTCATACAGATCAACGCCTCCCATACACTTATTGTAGTCCAAAATAAAGTTCGGTTGTGAAACATAAATTTCCTTTCGTTCCTTGCGGCTATGCGTTTGGCATTTAAAATTGGCAAAATGGTCCCATTATTGGTAACAATCGTTGCTACAGCATTGTTATAGGAACCCCGAGGGTTTTTTTTTTTTCATATTTTTGGAGTCATCCAATACACATTCAGCAATGCGATTTTCGCGAGCTGTTCCAGATGCAAAAAAAAAACCTTTTCTTTTAAAATTTCGACTAAACTGTAGGAAGAAAAAAAGTAATCAAAATATATTTTGTGCATTTCAGGTTTTGGAACAATGTTAAGTAATTTCATAATAACACTTATTCCTAATGGCATTTTTTTTTGATTACTGCTAGTCTCAGCACCTCCATACGGAATGAATTGGAAAAGGTATCCGTCTGATGAGCACAAACACCAAAGTTTGAATCTAAACCTTACTGGCTTTCCCTTTATGAACATTTTTGATGAATGCCTTCCAAAATAAGGCATCATCTCTTCGTCAATTGACAAATTTTGAGAAAAGATTCCAAATTGTAGATAACTCTTTTTATATGCAGGAAAAATGGGCGTAATTTAGCAAACTTGTCGGTTTATCAAGGCAAGAGTTATCGGATAAATGGATATTTTGTTTTATGTTTTTAAATCTGATTCGACTCTTGCTTTTCCAAATTATTGGCAGTCCTTTATACTCATCTAAAGACCAGTACATATCTACTTGGGGAAGAATAGTATCCAGAAAGAATTAGTATGCCTAAAAATTTTTTCAAGTCTGTTGCTGAAAATTGGAAATCGTGACTATTATTGTCATTAGCATATTTTTTTGAAAAAAAAAATAGACAAATCTAATAGGACACATGATTTAGACACATCTATTAGACAAGTTTAAATGAAATAACAACAATTTGCAAAAAAGAAAAAAAGGAAAAAAAACGTATGATTTCTTGCATAAAACCAGGTTTTCAGTTTTTCATATTGTTCATGCATTCGGCCAATGGTGCGTTTACGCATCATTAAGTTTGAATAACGATTTATAAGATTTTTTATGACATTACTTTTATTTTTATTTTATCTATAGAACTTAAAACTTTAACCCATTATAAGAACGTGTGATTAATCTCAAGTGGATTAATTATACAATTTCAAAAAATCGAATTTGACAGTAAACGTTTCAAGGTAAAAAACAAGCACATTTTGAAATTTTCTCTAAACAAAATGCTTGCTGCAAATGACTTACTATTAGTTTATAGATACCTTCAAAACCATTTAAAGTAGCATAAAATATACTTTATTTCGTATATTGTAAAAAATATACGAAACAGTGTTAATTAAAAATTCTTTACTGAAATGGTGCGTATACGCACCTTTGGCCAAAAATGGGTTAGTTTAAAACTAGAATTTATTCACATTAAAACAGTTTAATCGCTCTTGCTTTTTTATCTAAAATTCTATCAGTGGCTTTAGATCGTTGCACGCTTAAAAAAAGTCTTAGTGAAAAATAATGACTTCAGTGTTTTTTCTCGATTATTGTTTTCGTGGATATTTTCTAAAAAGATACTGTTTTAAATTAAGTATTTTCGCATAATATGTTTAACAAAACTGGTATTTCATAAATAACTAAAATGTTTAGAATATGTTGTGCCACTATAAACAAACTGATCACAGAAACTATTCTACTAACATATAAACAAATAGATGCACATATTTTAGAAATGATTATTATTTCGAACATTCAGCAAAAGACCTTTTCAAAGTATGTGCAAAAAAAAAAAGGTTATAAAAATAGAAATTTTCTAAATGGTTTTGATCTAAAGAAAGAAAATTTTTTAATCTTTAAAAGTAATTTATTGATTACATGCAATCTACCGCTAGCCCGGTAATTCCACCCAGCGACTGCAGTTTCGTACTTGTTATTGATCAGTGACAGATCGCGTCATGATGCAGTGCAACTCATAAATTGAAGGCATAACTTGGATATTTGACTTACTTAAAAAAAAAAGGAATTTTTCATCTGGGATTTTTTTTTCACCTTCTTTACAGTTTCACATCATTAGTTTCTGAAATTTTAGCGCACATATTTATTTACAATTGAGTCTTATTTTCCGATCTAAATTGCTTAACATTATGTGTCACAAAAATAACACATCTTTGAAACTAATGCAATTGAGTCGCACTAATGTTTATACTTATAAATACAAAAAATAGTAAGCATTATACATATCAGTGTCTTTATTAGAACCATTAATGTACTTGTAGTCAGATGTCAAAATGGTATACGTCCTTTTTTTTAATTGATGTTTTTCATCATGAAGTTCTACAATTGCATCTTATACATGGTGCGATCCAAAAGTCTTCGTTTAAAAAGACAGGTTCGTTGGGCTAATCGGTACAATTGCCTAATAATCTTAAAAATAGGCACCTCCTGCAACAATATACTTCTGTAGGCGGCGTTTCCGGGACTCAAAGGCATTTCTTAAGTCCTGTTTAGAAGTATCTGCAAGGGCTGCCTTGACATGTGCTTGGATGTCCTCGATGGAGTCGAAACGTTTTCTTTTCAGCACTGATTTTAATAGTGGAAACGAGAAGAAGTCAGGAGGCCACAAGCCCGGACGGCTGGGGCAACACGGGAGCGTTGACTCAGTCCTTCTTCAATCAGAACTCTCGGCACAAGTTTTGAACAGACTTTCCACACGTGCAACTTCTCCGTAGCAATGCGTTGCACCGTAGTTAAGGTAAAGGTATGAGTCCGGGGCTTTTGCTTCTTTGTAGAGAATCAAACACCAGTGCGTGTTCAAAAACTCACACACTCGTTGCAAATTTACGACAGTACGGGCCGAGAAAGGGCTTAAAGACTGGTGTTCGTCAGTCACCACTTCCTGGCCTTATGAAAGGCCTCGCGCGATTTTCTACTTGCAAAAAGGACAGACACTCAGTCCTAAGCGCCTGTTGAAGTATTGCGAACGTTTATCAAGGAATCCAGAAGCATAATTTGTCCTCTTTGCGCTGCTCTGACGAACTTTTCATATCCTGTGTCACGAATCACCATATATGGGTTACTGTTAAGGCCGATAGCGCCGCTCCGAAAGCTGGGAGGCAACCTGTAAGACCAACAACCCCCACCATAAGCGGTGCGAGCTGCAGGGTGTGCATGAGTCAGTATAAAGTAAGGCTCATTACTTTTAGATCGTACCATGTATATATCTGCAAATCATCATAAAAGTTAACGCTACAATTAATTTTTATCTTTAATCGTATAACTGTCTTCAGAAAAAAAAAGACTATCGACAAAATATACTAGGACTGGAAATGTAGTTAATTGAGTTTGAAAATGTCGTCATTCAATCTATACCTTAACGCTTCAAACATTACAATTTGCCAATCTAAAAATCAGTTGCAACTGGTAAAAAAATGTCATTGAGATATTAATTTTTTGCAAAGTTATCGCGTTTTTTAAACTGCCTTTTATTTGATGTTAATATTACGCATGTATATCCCTTAAAGCAGATAAAATGAGCTACTATGTCTTGAACAGTCTTTTTTGTAGTATAATGCAAAGTTTATATAAAAAATAATCTTACAAATATTTCAAGCGTGAGTGAGAGTCAGCTGAAACCTTTCGGAAAAAACTATCTGAAAACACAATTTAATTTTGCTCTAAATTATAGAAAAATATCATTGATACACGTTTCAAAGGACTGAAACAGAACGACATATAGAAAAAACGACGCATAATAAAAATATTAACAAAAAACGTAATGAACTTTCAACAAAAACTTTTAACTGTAACACCTAACGAATGCAAATATTAGTTTTAATGATCTAAAAAGTTTTTTTTCATAACTATAATAATTTACTCTGTCATAGTTTAACACCAAAATATTAAATGATTTTTTTTAATAAAAAATCCCTTTGAAGAAAAAAATTATTTAAAAAAAAAGCATTTCAGGTCTCCAGAATTAATGTAATTATATCACTTTTATTAGGTATATGGTCATGGCAGAAGTTTTACTAAAAAAAAAATGTTTTGAAGTTGTCCGACGTGCTGAATTAATTTGCGTATTGATTAAAGAAATATAAATTGAATTAGGTTCATCAAATGCTTTTTACTAGTATTATGACAAATGAAATCAGCTTCTTTTATCTTTTATGAACTTTTTATGCCTGAAAGAATTAACTCCTAAGCATAAATTTAAAAGAAAATTTGGAAATTTTTAAACTGTAAGAAGGGGAAGTGACGCATAACCGATATTTTACGACGAATTAAGTAAGACAGTTTTACATTAGAAGGAATAGGAATGAATCGGGACTTCGTTGAAAGGAGAAGTATCAGATTAAAAACGTATAATTGAGATACATATAAACGATGCTTGACTGTTTTTGAAAATGAACTTAACATTTTTAACGATACTCGCTGCATTTCGAACTTAAAGGCACTCAACTTTCAACTTGCCAAATAATAGTTATAAGTGTATTTTGTGAAGCTAAAATGAGACATAATATTCTTCTTTGTTTGTGACCATGTTCTTAGTTATCAACCCTTTCCCACTTATGATTGAGCTATTTTGATGGTCTACGCAAACATATGAGGCTGTGAGAATCATAAGGATGTAAATGGTTATTTTCAAGTTTTTAGTTAACTGCGTTTAAAAATAACTTTCTAGGTAGACTTTCGTTGATTTTTTTAAAATAAATCATGCTGTACATCAACACCTACTAGGGCTACTAATTCTACCTCTTTCCAAAGACAGAGGAGAGGCTCCCCTACCATGTGTATTGGCTGTCTCCAAATTTTTAATTTTGCCTCTTACATCCCTTTGCTTCTCACTGCCTCATATATTAGCCGGATAGTTTAAAACGGCATCTATTACCGGCATCAAGTTGTACGGCATCATGTTGTAAAAAACAAGACATTTTCTAAATCACTGCATTTTTTCTTATTTATTTATTTATTTATTCATTTATTTATTTATTCATTTATTATTATTTTTTTTGATATCATGCATTATCAGTAGTCCAACAGGAAGCTGTAATTGTCAACAAAACATGTACTTACAGCTTCTGTGGAAAGGTAAAGTGCGGTATCTGCAAAGTTATCTTTTTTCATTCATGAGGTATTACAGTTTTTGAAACTTGAAAAAAGTACTAATAGAGAGTGTTATAGTAAATGGGTTAATAGCATGCATGCAATGAATATTGTATGCGAGGGATTGGAAGATCTTGCTAATGTCAGCATGAACAAGACAAATCAGCATGTAGACGCAAGTGATTCACTTGTAAAAGAACAGACAGTGAAACCTGTGTAAGTTGACCACTTGCGGTGCTCTAATTTAGTGGTCAACTTAAATAGGTGGTCAACTTACAAAGGTTGATTTATATGATAAGGGCTAGTTCCGTGCCTGAAAAAAGCGGTCAACTTAGACAGGTGGTCAACTTACAAAGGTTGATTTATATGATAAGGGCTAGTTCCGTGCCTGAAAAAAGCGGTCAACTTAGACAGGTGGTAAACTTACAAGGGTGGTCAACTTCACGGGTTTTACTGTACTGAAGACATTAAGAAACTTTTAGAGTGGTTTTCATCACATGATCGCTTTCCTGCGATTGAAAACATAATTTCTTCATTAAGTGGAGTCGTCGGCGATGAAAACATAAACTCTCATAATGCTCCTGAAGTTGGAATTATTTCTATGACTAAAATGTCTGGCCAGACTTTTAACAATATTAAATTGAAACGTGTAGACAAAGTTCTCCCTCTTTTAACTGTCAGCAGCTCTATAAAAGTTCATGAGGAGACGGTACCAATAGATCCTGTGTTACTGTTTCAACGAATGAGTATTTGTATTTGGACGATGAGCTTGAAACATTTTTCAATGATGAAATGGCTCCTTATCCATTGTCACTCTTCGATGCAATTGGCATGCGTAAAACACAAAAATCGGCTACTTATGATTGCTTTCAATGTGTAAATGTTGAAATTGATAAAAGAAATACTATTTATATCATCGACGATGGATATCTTTTGCACCGCATTTTATGGGATCGAGATAAAAAATTCGATGCAATTTTTGAAAAGTACGTTAATTACGTACATAGACATTTTGGTAACAGCGTTATTGTAGTATTCGATGGATATTTTGATCATACTAAAAATATCAAATTTGTAGAGTAACGTCGTCGGATATCTAAAATATCTCCATCTTCTGATGTCATTTTGAACAAATTTATGACTACCCCAACAAACCAGCAGCAATTTCTTGCTCACACACATAACAAGTCTCGATTCATTTCAATGCTTTCAGAAAAACTAATAAGCTGCTCATATTTTAGTGAAGCAAGCCAGTAATGACGATGATGTTTTAATAATTGAAACAGCTTTAGAAATTTTCAACACAAATACAACTATCATTGTTGGTGAAGATGTCGACTTGCTAATAATACTGACTGCAAGGACTCCTACTGACATAACTATATATTTTTTTAAAACCCTGGTACAACTGGAAAAGAAGCATCAAGATTTAATTCATTTTGCTGAAGTATTCAAAAATATCGGTTGTTCTCCCGATATCATTCTGCAAATGGAGTTCTCTTTCTTCTTGCTATGCATGGAGCAAAGAGCAAATGGAGCTCCAAAAAAAGTTGATTACCTTGACAAGTATAGGTATTTAAGTTTGGTGAGAAATACACGCCATAATAAATCTGTTCAATTAACCTGTCTTCCTCCAACAACTGCTGCTGCTTATCAACATTTCACACAATGTCGTGTGAACTACCAAATCCAAGTATGACTAGGCAATGAGTTAGACCCTAAAAACTTGGGATGGGTACTGAAAGATAATGTTTGGGAGCCAATTCAGACTCTACTGGCACCCGCTCCAGAAAAACTTCTTCATACTATTTTTTGCAATTGCAAGAATGGATGCAATCATAACTGTTACTGCAGACAAGTCGGATTGTTTTGTTCACAAATACGCAGTAATTGCTTTTCGGCCAGTCCTGCTCCAATGTCGAATGAATTATAATCGATGTTGATGAAGAAGATATTGGTGAAGAAGAAATAAGTGATCCCTCTTTTTCATTTGAGCAATTTTTAGAAGTTCCATACCAAGAAGTGGAAAAAGAAATAGATGACCATATCACTGTTCAAGAGTTTGAAGGACAATTAACACGCATTTTTAAAAAAATAAATTTGAAACTGTATGATAATCAAGAGTTCAAAGAATGATTAAAACGCACATTTAAAAAAATAAATAGAAATCTTTATGTTGATATTTGTGTCATTAATTCTGCCGTCATTCTGCACCTCATATGGGACTCCTACTTGAAATAGTGATAGTTTGACTTCAAAATACCCACAAAAACTTTTTCCAGGCACGGAATTAGCCCTTATTATATAAATCAACCTTAGTGAGTTGACTACCTATTTAAGTTGACACTAAAGTTGTGCACCGCAAGTGGTCAACTTACACAGGGTTCACTGTATTTGGAAAAAAAATGTTTTGCTCTTTTAACAGAGGCATGTTATATCCGTTAAATAAGGGAAAATGTTATGCTTTTTTACCATTTTCACATAATTTGAACCGAAAGAATTGAACTTGATATAAATACTTCTTTTGAACCTATTGCATAATTTACAAATTAATATGCACTTTTTTATGATAACAGTTAACGTTTTTGAAATACTTGCAAAAAAAGCTTTCTTGACCTTTGACCTTGCATAAAATGTTTAGATTGAGTAGAATTGATGGTGGTTTTTTATATTTATTTGTAATGATGTATTTGAGGTTGCAAATTTTTAGCTTTCTGCCAAAGTTTACGATTTTGTAAAAGCAAATTTTGTTTCTTTTGACCTTTGATCTTCCATAAAATGTTTAGATCAAGTGGGACCAAATTATATTTTTATATATCATTTATAATGATGTATTTAAGATCTGTGATTATTTTTAGCATCGTCCGAATTTTTTCAATTATAAAAAAATAATAATTTGGACCTTTGACCTTGTGAAAATTTTTAGCTTCACCAAGATCGATGATCGTAGACGTTCTAAACCTTGAAGCTATTTAAAACCTTAATCAATTCATAGTTCCCATTCAACAGCGAAATAACACAATGGCTTCATTTAACATATAAGAACAACACGAGCCAAAAATGCAATTGGTTTAATTAAAAGGCATAATTTAATCAACAACCTAAGCAAAGAAAAATGAAACGCCCTTGAGGCATTAACTAAAGAAACGAAACAAAAAAATATGCAATGAATGAAAAATCCCAAAGAAACAAAACGGGAAAAAGTTACGGGGCAATCAGCCTGGCGATTACAGGGAAACTAATTAATTACGGGTACAAAAAAGACTTTTCCTTCCCATTTAAACAGCATAAGAGTACAACATCGTGAATGTTTGATAAAATTACTTCCCAGCTCCGTAGTCGTTCGGAGACGTCACTTTTCTCATGATGGCGGCTGGACTCGGCTCTTCAGCCGTTTTTAACGCCAAAGCTCTGATTGCATTCGGAAATTAAATTGCCCGCTAGTCACTTGGAATCACAAGGACAAGATACTAAATTTTAATTAGTTTTGTTACTCCGCGTGTTAGTTTTGTTCTTCATGGAATATTATATGTAATTTGAATTTTTTTCCCAGTTTCTGATTGATGTAATTTTGGTTATTTTTTTTTCCTTGAAAGATAGCTCATTGAAATTAATTTAATTATTTACGCTTGCTAAAAAATTAATTTTTTTAGTTTTTTTTTGCGTCCTCCTTTTAATTTTCATTAATTAATTTTTGAAACTGATTGGAGTTATTATCTAGTTAACCGCAGCTGAATTAAAATACTAAAAAGTGCAGTGTTTTTGAAACGCAATTGGCATTGGGTAATTCATTAACTGAAACTCAAACGCATTTAGCATAACAAATGAAGGTGTCTTACTATTTTAACACATGATATTACGTAAAGACGTTTATATTTCATGTATGCTATGATTTATTTTATTCATTGTTTGCTTGTATTTGATAGCGAACTTGAAGCTCGTTTTTGTGTTTGCCATTTTCTTACTTCTAAATTAACGTTAAATTAGGTACAACGGAAAACTGAGTAATCATGAATTACTTTCTTATAAGAGAATGTTGTTTGAAGTTAAAATTCAGAAATCAATTAAGTCTGACCACAAAATCAAATTTTAACAATTAAGAATTATAACTAGTGAAGTATTATACAGCAATTTTAAATGAATTTCATCTTTTTCTTCTCATTTTTGACAATTTTTATTATGTTCTTGTTTTCTCAATTTCTCTACAAAAATATCCGAATGTTTTCTGTACTTGTTTTATGTACTTGATCTCTTGTCCCTGAAGTCCCATTCGTCGGGGAAACTCCCCGACATCTAAAACAGGTGAACAGTTTAAACGGTAGTTTCGGGGGACTTCGGGTTGTCATTTACTTGGTCTAGACCTCAGCTTAAGTCTAGATCAAATACAGAAACAGCAGTGACAACTCATGTTTCCCCTGTTATTAATATCACTCTTATTTTTATTGCTGATTTTTTGTAGCACATTACTATAATACAATTATTATATCCTTCATATTTAATGTAGCACAATTGTTCACTAAAAATATATTAAATTCCACCAACATATCACTCACTTCATTGGTATCCACTGCGTAACGTTAATTTTTTTAAATAAGTATTTTTATTTTTGAATATTACTTTATGAATAATACAAAACGTTTTTAAAATAACATGAAATGTTCCCAAAAAATAATTTGATTTTTCTGAACGGAACAATGACTTTTCTGTGAGAATGACCCTGATATTAATAATACATGACGTTGATAAAGTCTAGCACTTCAATAAAAAAAGTCTTATGACGTGTTATATATATATATATATATATATATATATATATATATATATATATATATTTAATACTTTAACCCTTATCTCAAAAAGTTTTTTTCACAACTATTATTCAGTTCTACGTGTGCATTTTTCTTGTTTCAAGACAATTTTTAACTCATCACCACAGGCTAGAACAGCTACATTATACCTTCAGAGGAGTGAGTGTTTGTCCATAGCAATCCTTAAATGGGTATAAAATATCATACTAAAATTGACAATAAGTGTTAAAATCAATAGCCCCGAGGGTTGACCTCAACCACTTCTTTTGGCGCTCATGAGAGGTTTTTTTTTTAAATCACGGACACTATATTGATGTTAGCGTTACTACATGTCTTTAGCTAATATTATAATAATTGAAAAAAAATAAAAACTTGATAAGAAAACGATAAGAAAAAAATTAAAAAAAATCTGTATTAATTTTAAATAGCTTTAAAAAATATCCATGCAAGAATTAAAAACGAGCTGATGTGTGCGTCACATGACTTTCTTTTACTCCAATTTAATGTCATTTTCTCATTATTGGCAGTTTTAATATGATTCAATAGTTTACTCTCTAAATATCACCAACAGTGGCCAAATGGAAACCAAATTTAAACAAAAAAAAAAAAAATAATAATAAAAATAATGCAAATTTATCGCCAAGTTGGCGACAAAAGTTGGCGACCAAAAGACTGGTGATATATCGCCAAGTGTCCGCCAAATTATAATACCACGTGAGTTTACATCCAAGTTAACAATGATTTCTTCCCAAAAAGGAAAGACCCCTTTGGAGCATACGGATGCAACCAAAAAGGAAGGTGCACAACTACACTGGTATGGAAAATTAAGGACGAGACAGTTTTTTCAATATAACTTTGTACAAAAGCTTTCCAAATCAACACATTTAATACCGTAAGATCCTCAATACGAAAGGACATGTGTAATGTAAGCAACACTTACTAAAAGAGAAATCAGAGGGATAAAAAGAAGCTTTATTGAAAAAGTAGCATGGAGCGCAATGCGACTGAAGGCCGAAACATCCCTGCGATGGGTGTCCAGCAAGAAACATCCGGTCTTTAGTAGGGGATATGATCTCCCCCGACTGCTAGGCAGGTTTCACAGCGTCTGCCCATGCTGAGAATGAGGGTGTCAATGAGTTGTTGAGGCATTGCTGCAGTTTCGTCTTGCAGCGGAAATCGAAGCTCCCGAATCGTTACAGGTGGTAAGGAACGAGCTGCCAAGCGTCTGCCTAGAAAATCCCATACATGCTCGATGGGATTGAGATCCGGAGATCGTGCCGGCCAATCCATACGTTCAATATCCTCACTCTCTAAGAGCTGTTCGGCAGGTACTGTGCGTTGACATGGTGCATTGTCGTCCATGAAAAGGAACTGCGGACCCATAACGCCTCTAAAAAGACGCAGATATGGAAGAAGAATCTCGTTACAATAACTGGTCCCGTTGACTGAACCTGCGTCGAAGATGTGAAAGTCTGTACGACTACCAAGCATGATGCCTCCCCAAACGAGAACACCGCGACCTCCATACATGTCCCTTTCAATGATGTTCGAGGGATGATTGCGACTTCCCCGCTCCCTCCAGATGAGTATGCGATGATAATCGCAACTCAGACTGAATCTGCTCTCATCTGTAAAGAGTACTAGTCCCCATTCATTGTCTCTCCAATTCCGGTGTTCCCGGCACCACAGAGAACGCCTTTTCCGATGGGCAGGCGTTAGAGGTACACACCGCATAGGGCGTCGTGCAAAGAGACCATCACCGTGCACTCTTCTGGCCATGGTAAAACGCGATATCGGTCGCCCAGTCGCCTGTGTCGTGTGTCTAGCGATTTCTCCCGCTGTTTACCGCCTGTTTCTTCTGGCCTGTAAACAATATACCGGTCATCTGCGGGTGTGGTTCCTCGTAGACGACCACTACTCCACCCCCTGATAGCTGTTCCTGTAGTTTGAAATTGTCTCCAAAGTCGTGAAACGATGCTGTGAGCAATTCCGAACTCTGCAGCCACACTTGTCACACTGCAGCCTTCCTCCAACTTCCCAATGATTCGACCTCGGGTAAAAGCATCCAGATGTCGTCTAACAGATTGATTATTCGCCATTTCTCGCTGAGGCAGCAACTCGGTGTGATTTTAACTGCTATACGGCGTGCAATCTCTTTGATAGACATACTGATATTACACCGACAACATGCTTTATACTACTCAGACACTCCCCCATTACGTCTGCCTGCATATCTGCGCATGTGCTACCGTACATCACCTTACTTAATCTCCTGAATGGTCTTTCTGTCCGATCTGCCTCTTCGTTCAGCTGATATGTTAACATTTCTACTTCGACCTTAATTTTTGCACACCAGTGTAGACCGTACTAGGAGTCTACGAAGCAAATTTCAACTTTCTAGGACATTCCGTTATTGAGTTATGCGACATACATACACACATACGCACATACATACATACATACGTACATACAGACGTCACGAGAAAACTCGTTGTAAGTAACTCGGGGATCGTCAAAATGGATATTTTGGGTATCTGTACGTTCCTAGGCTCATATCCACGTGTGGTCGGGTTGGAAAAAAACTTAACATTCATTCGGGGGTGAGCAAAAATCAAATTAAGGCAGACTTTTGGGTGATTTTTTTTTTTTTTTGACGAATACAATATTTCTTTTTTTTTGTAAAAGGAAGTAAAAAAACACCCTGCATTGTAAAAATATAACACTAATACCATTCTTTCACATTGTAAAAAACTAATTCTTCTTGGGATTTGAAAAATAATTTCAATTCTATTGAAAATTCTGACTTATTTTCCGAGGGGACGTTTCATAAAGGAAACGTTTTTACCTTGGGCATTTAGGTGGCTACGTTTTTCTCTAGAACCGAGTAAATAAAGAACTTTTAAACTAGAAGTGTCCTTTGGAAAATACACGACTCTCGAATCGAATGAACGTCTTTCAAAATAAGCGACTTGTAATGAGGATGTTGGAGAATGTAGCGTAAAAAATGGTAAAAGGATATAGCGGGACAAAGTGAAATGGTTAGATATTTTCACAGTATGCAGTGCCACCCATTTAATAATATTTTAGATGTGTTTTATTTTCATATATATTCATATTTTCAATAATTTGAGACATTTTTAAAAATTTATAAACATATTGTAAAAATTTGAAGTTTATCAAAAAAAAAGATAAAATGATTCGTTTTTTTTTTAATTGAAACTTCAGGTAATAATTAAGATCTGCTGATCACCAGTGCACTATTTATGTTTTTGATATTTGGCATATTTTCATTTTAAATATCGTACAAAGTTCATTAGAAACATGCGGGGAAAGGCTAATGTAGCAAAGGAAACAAGTTCATTTCGTTTACTTCTTTATTCATATATTAAATCAATTACAAAGTCATTCATCAATTTGTTCATTTACATCCCTTCTTTTATGATCGCAACTATTTATTATTTATGCACTTGTTTTACTACTTTTTTTTATTTACTCATTTATTTATTTTTCATACACTTCTAAACTAATTATTTACTTTATTTGCTGTTTTATTATAAGTTAATTTAACATAACCATTTCTCCTCTCTTCACATTCTTTTACATTGGCAAAAATGTGCAAACTGAGCAGAGAAGTATCCACGTCTATCCTATGTGTACATTTCTTGGATTACATGATCATTTTTTTTAATAATTGAAAAAAAAAAACAAATTGTTTCAAAACAGGAATTAAAATCTGTTAAAAGGTTTCTGCAGCCAAATATAATATTGATAAACATGCACGCTTTATGAACAGTTAACCAAAAATACACACACAGACACACAAACGTTAAAAATCAAAAATGCTCTACGTGCATACAGTACTGTACGAATTAATTGGGACAAGTTAAAAAATGAATACAAATGTTATTCTATTGGTACAGGCAAACCTATATGATCGAAAAATTACATTACATCTATCTAATTTGAAATGTGTCCTCATCTAGCTTGAATTAGATCCTGCCCATGGTTTGGCATGGATTTTACTAAGTTAGAACATGCATTTTTCATCGCGTTCTCTTTAAACATAACTTTTATAACATTATCAATCATTGATTTCTTTGCTGAGCAGTCTGTTTTACTCAAAGGTCTTTGTACATTGCTCTTCAAGTTCTTAAAAGTGTTTGCATCAGGAAAATTACCAGGGCAATCAAAACTTAGTTTATGTTATTGAAAAAAATAGTTTGTAAAATCTTGTTGAAAAATACTAACATTGCCAACGAACGTTTGCATCATGCAAAAAATTTATTTTTTTAATTAGTAGCGGTTTTTTCTAGATTCCATTTAAATTATTTAAATTAATTTTTCTAGTTAAAATTCTAGTTTTGAATTATATGCTTTTCTCTGAAGTTCTCCATCACTTTGCTTCAGATATTTTGGTGAAAATACTTGCACAATGGAATGCGTCTCGTCACTGAATTTAACTTTATTTTAGTCTTGTGCTGTCCGAGATTGATATTTAATCGGTCAATCGAAATATTTTCTCTTCATTGCAGGTGTTAATAAGTGATTTTTATTACTATTTTTCTAAATCTCTCAGATACATTAAGCCTTCGTCGAACTGCCGATGAGCCAATTCTCATACCGGAGCTAATACTTATCTCTGAAGATCTGTACTTGCTTTTTAAAGTGCATTTTTATATTTTGCACAACAAATCAGTCTATTATCGATGCGATCTTGCGTTATGGTCCACATTACCCTTCTGTTTTGGAAACACTGTGCTATAATTCTTTTGCTGAATAACAATTCTTGAAGTACTGGATTTTCCAACACAAACTGCTGCAGCAATATCTCTCACAGTTATGGAAGTACGTGCTTACTAAGAGTACCGATTTTAGTATTTTCCTTGGAGTGATATCCAATTTTAAAAACGCGTCAGAAGCTGACAATTCACACAATCCACTACGTCACAATTGAAGCGATAATTTTTGACAAATCATGATGATGTTGTCGAATCTGTTTAGAATCGTCAAGATCAGTCGCACGATCTTAGAAAATGCAGTTCAAACTGGTTTGAGGCGGAAAATTTCCGAGGAAGGATCAATTGTCTTAAAAAACATGTTTGCCCCTGTCAATTTGAACGGTATTTTTCTAAGTGCTAATTTGTTTCATCTAGCGACATAAATTATGATTACACAGATATTTAAAATTTTGATTGCAAAAGTGCAACTGTTTTTGAGCACCCATTTTTTCCCTCTCTTTTCTGCTGTATTTAATTTGAATATATATATATACATGTATATATAAATATTCCAAGATACGTAAGTAAGCCAAAATTTAAAATAATCCTAGGAATGCATATCTTTAAAAACTGTCAAATCAATGATTAAGTAAAAACCTTTAATGACATACTTGATTGTTAAAAATATGATGTGTATTGAGATTCTTAAAGAATAAAATACGAAATTACATTTTCACTTTTTTAACTCCAGTAAAAATCAGAAATATGTTGTGAAAAATAAAGTTAGACAAAGGCAAAGCAATTACATCTAAAATAAACTAGCTATTTCATATTAACAAAAAAGTGTCTTAAATATAAACACAAGCCAGAGAATAGAAACTGCTATTAAAAAGAGAAAATTGCTAAAACTCAGGAAAATGTTGAAAAAGAATGTTCGAGAATTGGATAAATTGTGCGGCCAGATTTCTTTTAATTAACATTTTTATATTTAGATTTTTTAAAGCAACTCCTTTCTCAGGTTTAATTAGCAGCTCTTTTCAGATAACCTCAACATTTAGTTTAACGCGACCTTCTTGGAAAGACATAAATCGTGAGTTACACACCTTAAAGGTACGTTTTACAGTTTTTTCTTTCTCCCTAAAAAACCGAAAATGTAAGGTGTAAGAAAGATAAGACAACAACATTAACTTTAAGTACTTGATAAGTAAGAGAAAGAGAGAGAGTAGAAAAAAAAGATAAAAGATGGAGAAATGTGATTTAAAAAATGAAATTACTGAGTTACCCGGAGTTTAATTAGATGCTTGTGGGTTGAATAGAGGAAGAAAACTTTGAATAAATGAGCTTATTTTAAGAGAACATAAAGATTTCTCAAGGATTTGCGTGTTATTCTGGATTCCAGTTATTCACTTAAAACTGTACTCTAACTTTGGCTGTAATAAAGAAAAAAGGAAAAACAACAAATTTTCTTTTTTGATAACTGATTTTTATTCTTCCTCATTTCTTCAAGTTTTCAAAAGTGAAAGAGCAGTTCTATGTTTTTTGATCTACAAAACAAACCGCACGCAAGCAGGAATATTTATAATTCTCAAGCAAGCATATTTTGGGAAGACTGCAGTTTGAAGAGAAGTAGATTTCCTCCAGAGAGTAATTAACGCAATTTTCCCTGTGAAAAGTAAAAAATAGAAATACTTTTGATAAATATTGTTTTTTAAGATAAGATCCGCAAACAAACATTGTTACCCGAAGGCAAAAACAATACTCGCAAAAGCCAAATATGTCTACAAAACGAAAAGATTGTCTATTAATTGGTATCAGTATAAGAAATGTACTGCATTTAAAATAAGTAAAAGCTGTAGTAATTCGTCGTAAGGTACAAGTTCCGCCATTGTTATAGCCACTTTATATTGGAACACAACGAATCGACTTGATTTGTGCAATTTTTTTGAAATTCTGATAAGTGTTTTCCAAGTAAATTTAGATCAAAGTCTCCCAACTTGAGGCGCACTCCCCGTCATGGGATGTTTTAGTTTTTCTGGGGTAGTCATAGAATGAAACATTAATAGGTTTTTCTTTCAATGATTACCTTTTCTGCATTTTCAGACTTATTTCCTTCTTTCTTTTAGTTTTTAAATGTTATTGACAATCTCATTCAAATCAAGTTAATTTTTTTTTTAGTTATAGCATGTCAAATATCATTCATGCTTTCAGTAACACATAAGAGCACTGTAGATGAGGAAAAAACGATTTATTAAAAATGGAATATTTTTAACTAAAATTTCAAACGAAATGTTCACATTTTTCTAATTTGGGAGGAAGAGAGGGGGGGGGGATAATCGAATTAGCTAATGCTACTATTTTTCTTACTGATTGTAAAGTCTAATCTTTTACACGTAAGATGAATTTGGTTTGTATTTTATATATAAAGTGGCACGTTCCCAATCTACGATGAGTTTTTTGGACTTTTAGTTTTTCATTTCCATTTTCCAAAATTTAAATTTTTTTAAAACTTTTTCTTCTTTTACAATATGGCGCAGTTAAACTATACCATTCCACTAAATTAAACAATATATTAGACACGTTAAAATTTTCGCAAAATTTGCTCCGACCATGAGAGTGCTATTTACAGTGACTTTTTCCAATTTTTCACCAAAAGCAAAACAAGAATTGGCTACCGCAGATACATTATTTTTAGAATAAATATTTATTTGTAATTAGCTACTTTAGATGTTACACCGTAGCAAAAATTTATCTGTAGAATATTTTTTCTAACCGATCACTACTACAATATTATTTTGAACTTAAAAACCTACCTTTTTATCTGAAAGTAAATATAAAATGTATATGTGCTTTGCATTTTAAGGGGGTATTCTGGTCTAAATGCTCGACTTTGAGGTGATTTTGTGGGCGAAAAAAAAACTGTAACCCTTGTTATTATCTTTTTTTTTTTAGTTTTTTTGAATTAGTTATTTATTGCTACTTGTGAAGCGCAAAAATAAATAATATTGAGAAAATACATTAAAAATTTAAATCAGTAGATTCCAGCAAATTTTAAAGTTGATACTTATCAAACAAGGATGTAGAAGTGTCTGGACGTAGCCAATTTGGGGGGGAAAAGCACAAAATGCCGTCTTTTTGACGAAGAAAATGTCATTTTTGGCTCTATTTTTCATCTTTGGCAATTTTTTTATAATATTAAAGATACAAAAATACAGAAACCCCTACTTGGAGACATTTTTGATAGTATTAAGAAAGTCCACACCAAATTTCAAATAAATTGGTGCATTAGAACTTGAGATATCTTGTCAACCTTATTGAAAAAAGTAGTTTCGATAAAAACGCGCTTAAAGTTTGCAGTCGCTATTCAGACGATCTGAAAGGTTTAATGGTATGCTATACTAATTTTTCTTTGAATCAGCCATCCCGGTCTTATACATTGATCCTTCTTACACCTCAAAAGCTACCTTTTTGGCAGATCTTTCAGCTATAAAAGCAGTTCTACTTTCTTTTAAAGTTTTGGAAGCTCGTACTTCAGAGCGTTTGATATGCTGTTGATCTCGTTCGCTGGCTCTTAATTTGTCTTTCTAGATGCAAGTAACTTCTTTTTTAACTTTTTGAAAAATTGGTTTGATATATAACATTTGAATTATACACTGAAAAAAATGCACAGCACATGGAGAACGCAAATCCATGTTGCTTGATAATTGTTTCTCTGGTATATAATTGATATACAATATAATTTATCGTAACAAAAATAACTATAACTCCAAAAATAATTTGAGTTTTAATAAATCATCTTAGAGGCTTATTTTTAAAGGTCAAAAGTTTAAAAATATGAGTAGAAAAAAAATCCAATACAACTCAAGTAAAATAGAAACATCCATTACAAAACACACCTGTATCTGTAAATTGGATAATGTCAACATTCATCGGTGTTTAATTGGATATATTCAATCTTTCGAAAACATCTTTGCAATTGATATGTTGACGTTCAATGAATAATATCGGTAAATTACCGGGTTTCATTCATTTACTATAATATATAAATGTACATGAGGGCGTCCCACAAAAAATGAAAGTCGATTTTTCATTTGGCACACTCTATATCTTTCCTTTTATGTCAAAGCAAATGAAAAGAAGTTTCACATAGTTCGAACATCGGCAACTAGTTTCTACTTGCGTCTGAAAAAAATAAAAAACTGTGTGTTTCCGAGCTGATTTTTTTTTTTTTTTTTTTTTTTTGGCAGTTCAAAATTTCGTGTGGATAAAACGTTGTCCCTATAGCCCCACATGTATCACAAAAATATTTATCCGAATTAAAAAATATGTTTTTAAGTGTCCAGCAGGATTCCTAAAATTAATAACTTTCTTCAAAAAAAAATTTTTTTTTTCTATTCTTCCTTTAAAAAAAGTATTTAAAAGTTTAAATAAATATCAAGTTTAAAAAATATTAGCGAACAAACTTTCATATAAACATTTGCGAATGAATAATACAAGAAAAACAATGTATCTAGAATGAAAAAATCATTTCATTAAGTTGGAGAATTAAGCGTTACAAGAAAGCAAAAATGTCTATTTAATGCCTACTTTACTGTTTATATTTTTTAGCTTGATAATTTCTTAAAATTTACATTACATTTAAGAGAAAAATTTAGAAAAGGATCATTAGGTTTAAAGAAAGCCATTAATTTAAGGCTAAGTGTGGGATACTTATCATTATTTTTTAAAATTTGAATGAATGTTTTTGTAGTACATGCGGAGTATAGGGGCAACGTTTTATCAGCAGAGACAGAGAGAGAGATCTTATTTGAGATTCTAAAATAATTATTTTTTTCTATTTGGCCTACTATACAAGTGCTGGTTCACACTTTGAGACGCAAGTTGGCACGAATTACCGTTGTTCAAATTACAAGAAACATACTCGTATTTTGCTGTTGTTTTGACATAAAAGAAAAAATATAGAATTCTGTGCGAGTTACAATATCTACTTTCGATTTTTTGGGGGCACCCTAATGTATGTATGGAATGTTTTCATCTAAAAAAACGTATTGCTCACACAATTTACTTTTAAAAAAAAATAGCCGTTTGCCTCTTAAATATCATAATAGTATTAGCTTTTTGTTACTAATTAAAATTCAGGGAGATTAAAGTATAACATTAGGGAGGAAAAAAGTTTCCCTTATCAAAAAACAAATTATGTGAACAACACGTTTTGCTAAGTGAAAACCCCCCATTACCAAATATAGCTAAGAGAAACGTTTTTGAACTTCATCAAACGCTAGGGGAAGGTTGCCGTCAATGAACCAGTTCCATGACTAGACCACGAAGATATTTCCCGTACCAGAGTTTATGCAGACGCGTAATCAGTTTTAGTACCTCCATTTGTCTGAAAACCGTCTACTGCAGAGTCGTCAATTAGCTAAAATTACTTCATTATAGTGTTAATCGGTGAGAAAAGATTTCCACCATTATCTAACTCATTTTTGAAACTTTCATTTAGTTGTAACTTCCCTTGAATATCACTAATCAATTAAACATGAACATTGACTTAAAAGAGTGCCTATTCAAGTACTATTCCCCATTCTTCATGTTTCATCATGATTCGTCACAGCAGTAACACCTATAAGAATATTCCTAATGACGCAGTTTCTATCATTGGACCGCTAGGTGTATGCACGAATGGACCACCTGACAAAGTGGTTTATTCATGGAAAATCGCAAAGATTGTTGTAACTTCAGCTCAATTACCTTTGAAAATTGTTCATATGTTTTAAAATAATTATGATAATAAAAAATATCTCATGAATTCATGAAAATTCTTATACTTTATTGTAATTTCAAGCCATTTTTTTATAAAATTGATTAAAAAATTAAAACATAATAATACAGTTTCAAATATTTTTGCTGCTCCAGAAAAATGCACATACTAGTAAACTATGGCTAGTGGACAAATGAGAGCATGGAATGTGCTACAGTAGCTTACAGAAATAGTGGCATGGACCTTAAAGAAATCTGCCGACAATTTAGAGCCCTGAAAGCAACTTTACACAGTCGCATGGAAGCTAGAAACAGTCTTGTTGTTACCTTGGTCACTAATTAGAAATTTAGGAGATTAGTCCTCCGAAATAGGAATATGATAAGTGAATCATACTTTAAAACTGCAGAAGACGTTTTTGGAATTGCTTCCGAAAAATTGGTGAATTGACCTTTAAAGAGGCTGAGAAAAATAACATGTCCCACAGATTTAATTAAGACGAAAAGTCTTTTAGTACTAAATTCTCTGGTAATTTGAGACTTAAGCTTCTGGCTTCAATAACTAGATGGTCAATGAATTCTCTAACATTTTAGAGACCTCACGCTGTACGAAAATTTTCAAAAATCGATTTTAAAAAAATCCCAACAGTTCAAAAGAGATTGAAAAGATATTTGCTAAGAACAGTGTTGCACAGGTTGGGAAAATATCAAGTGGTGAACGAGATGTGATGACAACAGCTGTGTGTTGTATGAGTGCTGGAGTTTTTTTTTTTTTTTTTTATGTTCCTCTTATCTGAAAGTAAAACATTTCGGAAAATAAGTCTTTTTACTTTAACTTATCGTTATTTGTAGTGTTTATTGATCACTTATTATAAATATTTGTAAGTTATGCCTTGATTTATTAATTTGAGAATGTGGTCCATTGATGGAAACTCATGGTCCATCCGTAGCAACCGGTTGCCATGAATGGACCACATGCTAAATTATTTATTTTTAATTTTCATTCTTTATTGTGTACATTTATCATGAAATTGAATATTATTATTGAAAGAGAAATATAATGAGAAATTGTTCCTATAATTAACCTGAAATTTAAGTTGGATTTCCTTTCTAAAAAAATCGAAAACTGTTATGTGGTTCAAACGAAACTGAAAATATCATGCCTTGCCTTCAATCTTCGAGTTGAACTGAACCATTGCTTCGGTCACCCGTCTGGTCATGGCTAATTTTATATTAGCTCCCAGTTTGTTATGCCGGGCTGATGAGTGCTAATAAGCACAAAACTGTAGTCGTCGGCTGGAATGACTGAGCTAGCGGTGTATTTCATGTATTTCTGCATTAGTCCTGGCTATAGGACGGCAACTTACTAAAAATGGTTTAATTGTTTGAAAAGCAATGTATGTTTTACAATTTGTTTCACTTCATAATACGATGGTGAATACTTGATAGAGCGCGCATATTTACCGTTCTTGTTTTACATTGTAACAAATTTAAATATATATACACTTTTTAAAAGTTTTAATTTCTTGTGAAGCCTTAAATATCTTTAAACGTAAAGTATGCCAACCTTGATGACTTGTGTAAGCGTAGTCTTCAAACACTTTTGCTGACTTCTGTCAAAACCTTTATTAAAAATATTCCCGGATTTTATTCATTTTCTTTATCATTTTCTAACATCAAATTTTCTCTTCACATAGAATTTTTTTTTCTTTTTATATTAAAACCACTGGGAATTACATTTTGAAAGTTTTTCCTTTTCATATTTTCAATTTTAGGACGAAAGAAAAATTTTAATACGTAAATTACACAGCACGGCTAAATTAGCTTTCTCTATTTAATGAGCAAATTCAAAATGAAAAACTAATAAATGCTTTAAGAAAAACATAAAAAATAAAATTAAAGTTTCCCACAGTTTAATTAGATGCTTGAGGGTTGATTAAAGTAAAAACTTGAAATAAATGAGCTTATTTGAAGAAATTTAAAGCTAGCTTCTATATTTTGCTCAGCTTGACGTTGAGGAAAAAAAAACGAAAATTGCATTTATCATCATATAAATACTTTAGAGTAAAAAGTGTAGCTGTTTTTTTTCTAACTAATAACTTAGTCATTATTTTTCGCAGTTTGCCAAAATATTTAAAATAATCATTGCGTATTCGAAAATTGAAAAAAAAATATAGGGATCTGAGTGAAAAACAATTTATGGGAACGCTTTCAAAATTAAACTAAGGTTCTAGCTTCTTTAATAAAAACTCATATTTTAAATATGCTATATAAATATCATTTTTATTGCTACTGATAAAAAAATAAAGTAAAATACTATGCTTAAAAAAAACGCACCACAAAACCTCATATAATTTTTTAAAAAATGTTTCATCAATTTATTTAGCTGCTATATGACCCTGTAGAATGAAATGAGCACAATTCTAAAGTGGTATAAGTCACACAAGTCTTAATGACTTTTATATCTTAGTGAATATTGGTTATCATGATTTCAAATTTTATGTGCACATTTTTTTAATGCAAGTGATTGCTGAAAACACAAATGGGCCATATAAAAGTTAAATTTCACGTATGTAACTATCTTTTACTTCCTTTTACAAAAATGGAAGTATTGTATTCGCGAAAAAAAAATTCACACAAAAATCAGCCTTAATTTCTATTTTGCTCTCCCCCGAATGAATGTTGAGTTTTTTTTCGACCCGACCACACCTGGATATATGCCTAGGAACGTACAGAGACCCGAAATATTCATTTTGACGATCCCTGAGTTAATTACAACGAGTTTTCTCGTGACGTCCGTTACGTATGTATGTGCGTATATGCATATGTGTGTATGTGTGTATGTACGTATGTATCTCGCATAACTCAAAATTGGTATGTCCTAGAAAGTTGAAATTTGGTACGTATACTCTTAGTAAGGTATAGTTGTGCACATTCTCTTTTGGTTGCATTTGGATTCTCCTGAGGGTGTTTTTTACACCTTTTTGGGGTAAAACACTGATATTTTCAATGCTAACTGAATTGGTGTTATAATTTGTCAAACACTTGGCGATGTATCGCCAAACTTTTAGCCGCCAAATTTTGTCGCCAACTTGGGGAAAAAAATATTTTTTTCTTTTTTTAATTTTTGAACCTGGTTTTAATTTGGCCAACGTTGGTCATATTCAATGTGTTAACCACTGAATCAAATTAAAATTGCCAATAATGGGGAAATAAATCTGTGTAAAACGCTTTGTTTTTTGCTTCGGTTCGCAAGAAATTGGGGTGAAAATATTTAGTGTTTCCTTGCTTACTCCAAGACCTTATTATCATTAAATTGGCTTAAAAGAAAGTCATATGATGGCTTAAAAGAAAGTCATCAGCTCGTTTCATTTCAAAATCGTAATAAAGTTTTGCTATTTATAGCATAAAAAAGAGGACTTTAATATGGTGTGATCTTAACGCCTGATCTGACGGTAAGTGAATTTTTAATTTGGGGATGCTGAAAACTAATGTGTACCGTAAAAGCCTTCCTAATCTCAATTACCTTAAATATCACATAAGACAATGTGTGCGAAATACCATTCCTGGTGCATTATTTTTCACAATTGCGCTTTCGCCTTCTGCCTGAATTGTGTCCTCCTGTTCATTGAACATGTAGGACCTAAACGTGATCGGTATCGCCATGCGCAATTGTAATCTATTTGTATATTTTTTCATCAAGGGACGTATGGCATCCGGTTTTAAGGTTTAATACTTTTTTCTCTTATTAGTTAATGTACGCTCAAAATCGCCGTATGTCGCCGATTGTATTAACTATTATTTGTTAATATTCCATTCCACCGTTCTGGTTAGTTAGTATACCAATTTTTGTTTCATTTGGATAATTTCTTTCAGTTACAGACAGCTCCAAACAGAGATACTTATTTTTTCACCCGGTATAATTACAGTCTAACTCGCTTATAACGTTACTTTATTTTAAGAACCCAGATTTAGAGAGAAAATCAAAAATACTAGGTTAGTACAATGCTAAGTCTATGGGAGATTACGAGCAGACCCGCTTAAAGCGAGCAAATTTTCGTCATTCGTAAAATTTCTCTTGACTTCGAGCTCAATTTATCCTTTTTAAATAAATGTTCTTTAACAGTCGAAAGTCAACAAAGTTAGTGATAAACTATAAATTCTAAAATCAAACGATGTCAGAACTTTTTTTTTTAATTTACGGAATAAAGAAAGATGTAAAAATAATATATGTGCTTAAATTTGTATTCCTCAAAAACATTGACGTAAGAAAGAGACATTTATACAGTTCAAAGCAATGTTACCTACTCATTTGTGACTGCAAAGTGATTAAAAATACGAAAAAAGGCAATTATGATGAATTTTGTGAAGTTTTCACGAACTCGCTTTTTACGAGCACTCGTTTTTAACGTGCAAATATCGTGGTCCCTTTGCGTTCGTTATAAACGAGTTCGACTGTATATACATACGCAATTAGCACTACCGCATTGTTTTCAAAACCACAATTTTGTAACTGAACATACCACAATGACAGTTTGAAAAGTTTCGACTGATAGAGCGAGAGTAAGTTGCAAAAACACTTTGAGTAATTGAAATTATTATGCAGCTGGCTATTACTGAAAAAGCTTGTACTCGTATCCTTTTGTTTCTTTACTAGTTGAGTGTCTGTGAAAGTGTGATACGTTCTGTCTTATATGGTGGTTGAAAATCGTCATAAATTCCCCTTCTCTAAGAGCAGACATCTAATATACACAGATATATATGTATGCGCATATACTAATCATAAAAAATAGACAATTCTAAGTTTGAAGTATTAAAGAGGAAGGGGGATGTTAGAAATAAAATGTTGAATGACGTCGCTCAAGATGGAAAACATGGAGCATTCTCATTTTCAAAATGGAACAAAACCTATAAATAATAAATCAAAGCATAATAAAAGCACTCCCATCTAAAAAAAAAGTTCAAAAAGAAAGAAAATATGCAGATATATGTAGGAACAAATCCGTCTAGCGTTTTTTACTTTTGTTTTTAAATAAATTTCTGCAAACAAAGCAGTAAGAAACAATTGTGGATTTAAAGATCGATATTTTTTCTTTTTAACGGACACTTTTAAGGGTTAGATGTAAACAAACAATGGGGGGTGAGAGGGGGAGACGGCAACGTTACTGCCTTGAAAAATATGAACTTGCAATTGTTTCACATCGATATGTTTCGTTTTAAAATTGAAAACGATAATCGATACAATCGATGGAACGCAATCATGAATTGAATCGTAGGATTTTAAGAAAGCATTAAAACTGGATTTAAATAATTTCATTTTCAACTTTTATTGTATTAGAAATGCTTCATGAAGTGCTGTATCAATATAAATTGTCCATGTTAGTTTTAGAAACATTCAAAAAAATAATGTTTTTTATACATAACAAACTGTTTAGTTTATTGTTTTGGTAAATTATTATTGTTACAGGGTTAAAACAAACTTTTTGTTTTATAAGTGCATGATGTAAGCAAAGGTTTTTGCGTCTGCACAATTATGGCATTTTTGTACGCTGAATACACAAGTGACTAGCTTTAAAATAAAATGCTTTACTTGTTCGTTTAGTTATTTTCGGAAAACATCTGTTAAAATTACTGTATTGTTTCATTATTGAAGTGGAGTACAAGGGCTTCCGTTGAAAACGAAAATATGTAAAAACATTTAGTAATATAATTTTAAAAAAGACTGTTTACTTTGAAGACTTTCTGCTTCTTGGTATGTCTGTTTGTCTCCTGTAACAATTGTTTCGAAGAATATTCAGATTAGAACAAATTAAGTTGTCTGCCTTGAATATCTCTACCAAGACATTACTTTCCCATTTTTAACTTTTTGGTGTTGAGAATGATTTTAACTTTAAGAGAAACATCCCATACGTGGATAGGAGAGAAGTTTAGGCATACGTTGGTTAGAGACCAACTACCTAATTTTTTTTAAGCACAATTCAATTTTAAAGCAAATAAATAAATAAAAAAATAAAATAACTTCATAAAAACTGTAGAATTGACATATGATAATAAAATATGATAAGGGGTCGCAGTACCTTCAAGACATTTTATTTTTAAATTTACGTAAATTTTGTTTATCTTTGAAACCATGCAGACTTACTTCGCAATCAATAATTTACTTTCAAATTTAAAATTAAAAAAAACGGCCACTTTTTTTAAATGTCCGAAACATTTATAAAAGTTTTAATTTTTTAAAAGTCCTAAGACTTTCTTGTTTTTGAACTTGTTTTTGAAAAAAAAAATAGTTTGCTAAACGATTGAAATAATCATCTCTTAAAATCTGTTCACTTATTTGCTTATATATTTATTGGAAAACTTTCTGTGATTAGTTACGTAAAAAAATCGTAATTTTCTTTAAAAACAAAATGTTTTTATAGGTATAACATACTCTAATTATTTGAGTTTTTTATACTATGCTCATCCAATCACAGTTTTGCTAAATATATCATCCTGACTGGAAAAGGTATTTCTTTTAAGCTGTATCTTTAATAGAAAAATAGAAAAAAAAAATCTTTAGGGATTCTAAAGACATGAAATCGCAAAAAAAAAGAAAAAAAAAACGATTATCAAGATTGAGAAAAGACAGTTTAAAGTTTTTTTTTTTCGCATAGGAACCTATAGCGAACATGACCTAAAACCACTCATAACTTTTTAAATATTTGAACTAAAGCGATGAAACGTTTTCCTAGGGTTTGAAATAATATTTTTTGTTTTGAAATAAGCAATTCATTATTTTTGATCGTTCTATCATTTTTAAGGTACGGTAACCCCTTAAATGATGTATTCAAGTATATATTTTTAAATTGAGAAAACTCTTACAGTTCTACTGCAGTATTTTCTTTTCTTTTTTTTGCTTGTGGGGGGAGGGGGGTTAAATAAAAGTCTTAAGAAGTATAATCTTTGGAAAACCACAACAGTTCCTAGAGCAGATTTCTTTTTTAAAATTCTATAGAAGGATTTTCAATGCATCTAAGAAAAGAAATAATTATTCTTTCACAATGATGAGTTGATTCGCTAATTTGTCTACCCTAAATCGCAAACTGTAAGGTGGATTTGATTCCGGAAAATACTATATGTATAAACTTTTGACACAAAATATGATTAAGTGAAGATATTTGAATCTTTTTGCAATCGCATTCTTCGAAAAGTTCAAAAGGCCGACATTTAATCCTACTGAAAATGTCAAGGCACGTATAAATATTGAATTATAAGAAATTTCCTGTGAAAAAAAACGTTATTTAGAAGATTTTTGAAATTGAATGTGTAAAAGAAGGTATTTTTTTGGTATTGTATATCAAATAACCGAACTTAACATCAATGCATGCTGGAAAGTTTGAAGCATGTGTAATTTTTCGATTTTTTCTATTTTATTTAATTTTTTTAAGGCAAAGAGTTCTCGGTTAAAAATATATCAGAAAGAAATTCACAAAATGTTTACCTGAGGGATAGTTGAAATATTTGCCAAATATTTCCAACGTTGCCAATTTGAAATTGGATTTGAAATCTCATTTCCTGTCTCTAAATTCGGCAACATGTCACTCAATGCTTAGTAATTCCTTTACTCTATCGAAAACAAAAAACCAAATCCGTCTCCCAGCACCAGACTACTTTTGGGGATTGTGGTCTATTTGAGCGGCGTCTTTTTTAGAGCTGTACAAAAAAAAAAAAAAAAAAAAAAGACCAACAGATGTAAATAAATGTAAATAAATGAGTATAAATAAATAAAAATAGAATAAGGTACTTAGCGACAGTTCAAGGTATGTTTCCAAGGCTTTTGGACGGTTTTGTATGATAGGTCTTCACAAGATGCATCTAAAAAGTTTGGCAAATAAATGAGTATATCATAAATAGCAAGAGATCAACATCTTCCCTTTAGATATCCTTAGACATCTTCCCTTTAGTCCCCTCAGAGATAGCGACGAATTTAGAGAAGTCATGTAGAAGGAAGCACAAGATTTTCAAACAGAATAGTCTGCAATGGGTAGTCGAATGGAGTACGTTTAAAAACACGAGTTATAACAGAACATCACGAAGTTTTCTTGAAGCGCTAACTGCTGCACGTCCAACGTGTTTGCATACAGAAGAACATGATTGTAATGTGGATTCTGCTGTATGGTGAACGACGCACGTATACAACTATCCGTGGACGTAACTTCATAGTGCAACGTAGTACAGAGTTAGCATAAAGCAATATCCCGGTTTTAAACAGTTATATGTCAAAAACTGTTACACTTAGCTCTATAAATGATACATAAAAGTATGGATAAACTGTCCAAGTTTCCTTTTACTCAAAAATACTCCATGTGTGCGCCTTTCATAACGTGACACACATCTATAATATACATTTTGGAGTGTTTAACTGTCACTTTTTTGTAATGCTACGCATATGTGATTTAACTGCTGCACGTCCAACGGGTATGCATACAGGGGAACAGGACTGTAAAGTGGATTATGCTACATGGTGAACGACGCACGAATACAACGATCCGTGGACGTAACTTCATAGTGCAACATAGTACAGGGTTAGCTTAAAAGAATATCCCGGTTTTAAAAATTTATATATCATAAACTGTTGCACTTAGCGCTATAAATGATACATAAAAATAGGAATAAACTGTCAAAGTTTCTTTTTACTAAAAAATATTCCATGTGTGTTCCTTTCGTAACGCGACACACATCTATAACATACATTTTGGAATGTTTCACTGTCACTTTTTCGTGGTGATGCACATATGCGATCTTTCTGTTCTTGCAATGTTGTAGGCAATGGCCTAAGTGTTTATTGTATAAACATTGTCTTTGACGAAATCTCATAAAAAATCACAATGGGTTGGGTTTGGGGATCAGGCGGACTAATGCATAAATGGTAAATCATCATCACCTTCGCTGCGAATCCTGAGTTGCGGAACATTAGTGGCGCAGCGAGGTGAGAAGTGGGTAACCAACCCCCCTCCAGGAGGTCTTAATTTTTACCTTGGTGCCAATCCTAATACAGTAGTTAATACACGTGTAAGGTCTGTTGAGACCAATAAAACCCTCCAAAAGAAATTTTGGGCTGGCCTAATTCGGAACGTGTACGTTAAAGTTATTATGTATGCTGAAAAAAACTTGGACAATATATTTATTTTTACGTACCATTTATAGTTCTAAGTGTAATAGAGTATGAAATATAAATTTTTAAATATTCTTTTATGCTAACTGTTATTACGCATCTACTGAACTAACATGATCTGATGAAAGAACACTGTTATCTATTCCATGTCTTAAGAGAGATTCTTCATTTTGCAGAATACCAGACATCTGATCACACGCGACATCTGCGCTTCAGTAGATATCCAAAGAGTACTTCGCTGACTCAATTCAAAACTTTATCATAAATGTATCAAATGTTTTCTAGTCAACAGATGTTTCTTTGAAGATGGTTTAAGTACTTAATGTCCTTGTTTTGTATTAATTGTTTTATGCTTCCCTTCACCGAACTCTTTAGACGCCTTGAGTTTGTGGAGGAGACTCGGATAAATTTACCAATTTTTATAGTTCAATTAATTATTTTTCTATTGTTTTACAAGTAAACGGGACATCATTTTATTTCTTATTGGCGGTACCTGCACGGCTTCGCCCGTAGTAGAAAATTAAAAGATCAATTGGTTCCCCCATGTATTTACAAATAATGGATGATGAATTTTCTCGACAATTTGCTCGCCCACGTTGTGGTAATTTTCTCGTCCACGTTATGATAATTTACTGGTCCACGTTATTATAATTTACTCGTCCATATTATGATAATTTGCTCGTCCATATTATGATAATTTGCTCGTCCATATTATGATAATTTGCTCTATCAAATGTACTTAAAATTGGAATAGAAAAATAACAAAATCGAATTTTCGAAAAATCGCTTCAAGGTACTCACACCTATGATACGAATTGATTTTGTGCCAAGTTTTATGAAAATCGACCGAACCATCTAGGCTCTAAGCGCGTAACAGACATCCAGGCATCCGGACATTTAGCTTTTTTTAAGTAAAGATATCTTTATCAACAAACTAGCTTTTATTTTTCAAAAAGACCTAAACATAGTTTTCGACAGCAAACGCTTAATCATGATCATCTAGAGTTCAGTTGTGTAAAGTTTTAGTCTAAAACCGCCTCATTTCACCCTCCTCAGCATACAAAACCGTTTAAAACAAAAACCAATATCATTTTTCACAACGTCCAAATTATAATATGTTACCCTTTTTAAAAGTAAACAAATAGTGCACATATGTTTCAAAACGTTGAACCATATATCAATTTAGGCTATTCAAGCAATAATGAATCTTTCAAAAAACAGATGCGACTACGGATAAATAAACAAATAAGTAAATTTTAGCATTTCCCCTAAAACACTTCCCTTGCAATTTAAGTAGCAAATTTCGTGTTTAATAATGTTTCGATTAAATACGCTAAAAATGCCGCGAAACAAACAGGGTTGAGAAAATTGCTAGTGTTGTTCGTGACTTGAAGCTCCCCCAACGAAGTTCGGGGGAGAGAAAATAAAGCAAAAGAAGGGACACATTAGACGCAAATGGGGACTTTTTTAGTCACGTGACACACGCAAAGTATGAATGAGAACATATTGGGAAACTGCGACAAAATGTGTATGCAAGCCGTTTTTAATTTAACATTTTCTATGAACAAATGGGTATTTAATCAAAGAGATCAAAAGTGTGGAAAATCTGTCTATTTCGTCTGACAATATTTTTTTATAGAAAAATGTTTCATACGTTTTTGATAATGTGATTTTGTTTCTAAAAAAAGGGATTGAATTGAGTAAAAATCAATGAAATACTATATACTTTAAAATAGTTTCAAAGCCGTTGTTACAAATAGTACTTCTAAGTACACAACGCTAGCCTTTGATTCACGAGTAGGGAAATGTGAAGCGAAGTTTAATAGTTAAGATAATTTATCTCCTTTTTTTAAATTAACAAATTAGAAGTTCATTTTTAAATTTACAGTACATGCAGATAGAGCAATAAATTTTCTAATAAATCTTACATGTAAACAATATTTTTAACTTTTGGTAGAAAATTTGTACCTTCAAAAAAAAAAAAAGTTAAATGATTATTTTCTTGTTTATGGAGCTAAAAAAATTATAAATAGTTTTTTAAATAAGTAATTTCTGTTTCTAAGTAAGTATTAAAAATATTTTTGATTATTGAACGAATAGATAAACAAACAACACATGTATGAATAAATAAATAAATACGTTCAAAGGGGAAAATAAAGGAGTGAGTGAAAACGTGAATGAGTAAGAAAAAGTTATACAGATCCAGATGGAATTTGGATTAGACAGTGAATTTTTCTTTCTAGATATTAACACAGTTCAGCTATTAATTTATAACGATATGAAGAGATTTAAAAAAAATGTTAAAGACGATAGGTAGAGTTAAATCATTTGATGTCAAAATTTATGTATTTATTAGTTTTCATTGTGGCTTTTTCTTTACGCAAAAAAATTATTATATTCCAACTACAGTTTAGAAATAAGCTGAACAAACTTTATTCTTACTTAAAATCGATTTACAACTAGTGCAGTTAGAATATTTACATTAATGTTAGAATATTTACATTAATGAAAAGGTTACAAAGCGTAAAACGTTCTTTAAAATGCAAAAATACCAACACACACATGTTCTGTAGTTACCTGGATTTTATTTTTAATGCAAAAAATGACTTTATGGATGAAAATACATTAGAAAACCACTAAAGCTTTAGCCGGATGACTTCATTTTCGTAAGCTCAGTTTTTTAATTAATACATATGATTAATTGCAGCCCAGAAACACGTATCTGCAATTTCGTGACTTTTTGAGAATTACTAAATATTTGAATGTTTTTACAATTTTTATTTTAATCAGTTTTAACATTTTATTACCCAATTTAGAAGATAAAAAATCACATTTATTAATATGCGTTTTTTTTTTGAACAGATGTAAGTACGACTATTTATCAGAACCAAAAATTACTCTGTAGCATAAAGTAATAAAAGCAGAAGTCATCTGACGAAATGTTCTCCCTTTATCTTTAAATGCCATCATTTTCCGTTACCACTCCGAATAACGTTGATCACCGCATTGAAAGAACCACTGAGCAGTTTCTTATTGATACGGTCCATAAACGGTTTTATTTTTCGTACCATATTTCCCTCAAATCCATCAGCTCAAAATACTCAAACAGATTGATAGAGATTCCAAAAATAGATAGGTCAGAGAAAAAGTTTTTTTCTTTGCCTTTCATATTGCCTTTCGTCTAAAATTTCTCAAAAATATAAAGTATTTTCTCCTATTTCCCCGTGTATACTACATTAGTAGATGAACAGAGCCATGTGGAATGAGGATATATCTTACGATGTGGTTCATATGTTCTGCTTACTCATGTCTTTCCAAAACAAAAATCAGATTTTTCAACAAAAGTTCAATACTAAGCGTTTTAGACAGCCGTTATTTTCTACATTTCGAATGAGAATACTATGCTTCGTCAATTTAATATCTTAATTACATTGAAACTGTCAAATATTACTTTAAAATAATATTTAATTGCCAACACTGAAGCATCAGAAAAGATCACACAGGTTTGTTGACCGTATGATTTTATGAAAAAATCAAGCAGCTACTGGAAAAGTATCGATTTATGTTTTTCTATACATATTTTCGGACACTATTACAATCAATAAATCAGAAAATGTAGAAGAAGAAACATACTAGAGCTGAACATTCTTTTCGAGAAATAAAAGTAATAATAAAGCAAAAAACTTCGGAACATGTTTTAAATTTTCTTTTTTCAGTCCAATGTCTGATTTACAGGTTTGGGGCTCGTGTCAACGCATTTTAAGGCCATTTCATGAGTCTTTTTGAGAATCTTTCGAAATCCTTTCCTCGTACAGACCCCTAGCAATTGCGATGTCATGAAGCCGTCACTCTCAGGCACAGGAAGAAATGATTAGTTAAACACAAAATAAACAATTTTATCAACCCGCCACTTTTTTGCATGCAACAGAATGTGCTACAAAAATTTTTAATTCAGATAAACGATTTTTGACGCGTCATTGTTTAGTAATAATTAAAATATAATTAGATTTTCCATTTATTTAGGGTTGTAATTTAAACACAATGCACCGCATTAGTAAACTACGTTCTTCTTTATTTAGATTTAATTTTATACTTCGTTTGTTTGTATGTTGTGATGGGGAACGAATTATTTTTTTTCTTTTTGCATTTCTTAATTGTATCGTTCTAGAATCGTGTTTCTTCTACGAGTTTTATCTTGCACTATGAAAAATAAATAAATAAAAGTTCGGCTGTGAAATTTCCCCATTATAAAAGCAGTTGTAGGTGGAACTAAATAGTTTACGCAAAAGTTATTAGATATCGTTTTATAACAAGTATATTACTTTTTTTACACAACAATGACGAAAAAATAAAGATAATATTGTTTTACGTGTGATAAAGGTATGTGCAAAATAGTTTCAGGCTTCCGTCATAAACGCGAGTTATGTAAAAGATAATTGCAATTCATTTATTGGTATCCAAAGAAAAAAAAAGGGGGGGGGTAAAATATATGCTATTTCAAGATCTAGTTTTTTGCTTTTCGTTGCAACTTTAGTATGACCTAACTCTTAACAGCTACATTTATCGAGTTATTTTCAAGCCCTTTGATTTCGCAGTTTATAATAATGGTTTTTAATACTTTTAGTTTAATTTAGCTTCTGAAACTATATTAAAAACAGCTCTGCAAAGACCAACTCAGAAGATAAATGCATGTAAAACAAAAACTAGAGACGTAAAGTTACATACTGCTCAGCACTCAGGAATGGGGAAGGCCGAGGAGGATGAATTTCTAAAAATGCATATGACCAATCTTTAAAAGAAGTGCATAATGAGGCAGTGAGAGGCAAAAGGATGTGAGAACAAAATAAAAAATGGAGATGACCAGTGCAAGTAGTCGGTTAACCCTTTCTCTGTTTTGGGACAAGAGATGGTGCTAGTAGCCCTGATAGGTGCTGATATACAGTATGATTTAGAAATAAAATCACTGAAAGCCTACCTAGGATTTGAATTTTACACGTGTTTACTCAAAACTTTAACAAGTCCACGTACATCTCTTTGTTTTCACTGCCTTATCGTCGCCTCAGAGCAATAGTAGGATATCTTACTATTGTTCCACTGCTTCGATACCTTACTGTTGCTTTGAGACGACGTAATGTCCATATTTGCTCAGATATTTGAAACATTTCATCATAACATAACGATAAATGGAGAATGTATGGTTAATATAAGAAAAATAGTTGATGCAAGAAACAATGTTAAGTGACCATTTTTTTCTTTTTTAATTATTCATTTATTTTTTGCCATGAAGTTCATTATCTTCAATAAATATTTCATACTATTTGCAAGAAACATGTGACTTTTAGAAAACAAGTGATGAGTACTAAATGCCTAAATACACAAAATTACAAGACAAGGAACTTTTTTTTAACCAGAGTTCAATTACGACATAACTTATTTACGATATTTTATTATGGATCATTACTTTCAAATGACTCCAGACCTTCTCCCAAGGCGATCGTTTCACAATAAACGATCTACTATTAAAATAATAGTATAAGATCTTTACTTTTTGCAATCTTCATTGTCCTAAATGCGTACAGCAATAAACATATTTGAAAAGCTTCTTTCGAAGAGACATTTCAGAGATATTGTAATAAAACAGGAGTCAGCTATCGAATTTCTTCAATACAATCCTAAATGACTTCATTTATATTTTTATTGTGATATGTTACAAATCATTTGAAAACGAGGCCGTTGGTAACAAACGGAATACAGCAAATTTCTGATACAATAACAAGAGAAAAAAAGTAAATATGAGATAAAGAATCAAACGTAACTTTTTGGATTTTTATTCATTGACATTCAGCAAAATAGTTAAAGTATTGGGGCTTATTGTTATGGTCATTTTTGAAGTAACATAGAAGATTGATTTCAAAACTGTTACTTTGATAAAAACTTTTATTGGATATTAGGCAGATATCACTTGGAGAATAATTTTCATCGCACACATTGAAAGATCATAATATAATTATAATTATATTTATATAGTTATAATTATATATATATATATATATATATATATATATATATATATATATATATATATATATATATATATATATATATATATATATATATATATATATATATATATATATATATATATATATATATATATATATATATATATATATATATTAGGGTGGTCCTTATTTTTGAAGTTGTAGATATTTTACGCGACGCCCCCTCAATTTGTTCCATTATACAAATAAATGATCCATGCAAAATTTTAAGCCATTCCATGAATATTAACCCTTGCCCCTAGGACCCCCTTTTTTGAGTTTTGAAAAAAAAAAAAATGCGGATTTTCTCATTTTTTTGTAAAAATATTCTTACGTTCATATTTAAAGTAATTTTGAACCTTAATATATGTTGCTACTTCCAGACCAACCATTCTCTCACTTTCATTCTGCAAAATTTTACATATTCAGATAGTACATGTACACCAATGGCCTTGGGACAGGCATACCGCTATTCGCGCTCGTTTCAAACCAAGCGGCAGGGGAACATTTCTTTCCACCAAGATGGACAAAAGAGATTCTAAAGGCCATTAATGAATGGCCTAGGCCATTAATGAATGATCTTTGACAACAACAAATTGCCTCCTCCAGGCTTTCGGGGTGTTAATTTAGAAACTTTTCTGTGTATGGTGTGTTCTAAGTTCTAATAGGTGAGGCAAATAGGGTCGCTAGGTTTAAATGCTATAAATATAAGTAATGGCAATTATATTTTAATTTGTTGTTTTTTAGTTATAAATATACTTGAATGTTTATGCATTCTTAAAATATAAATTTAGAAAAATCCTTGATTACTCTGTCATAAAAATATACTATTTTTCATATCCAAAATATAAATTTTAAAAAATTAAAGATCGGAATAATGTAAAAATTTATACTTTAAATTGTCGCCTTTTTAGTTCATAGTCCTTTATTATCATCAAATTCTTCTTGCAATTCACAAGATTTAGAAATCGAAATGGGTATCTATCCTAACCTGTTGAACCTTTTTTCTATATCTAGTCTACCACAACGCAAAAATTCTTTGCAACTATTTAAATCAGCTCGCATTTCGTCAATGTTAGACAAATGAAATATTAGGGAAAAATATGCTGTTCATTTATTAACAGTCTATGTAGATGCAGTAAATATAAATCCAAATGACCTTGTGATCAATCGTACATCCCTTAAGAGAGCAAGTAAAAATTTTCGAGAGGTAAAATCAAATTTCATGAATTCAAATTTAAATTTTTTTAGTTATTTACTGGGATACAAAGCTACATCCAGATGTTAACTGGAAAAAAAAAACGCCGATAGGCTTACCGTGATAGCTTCAGGTCTCAATGTTGAACAGCGACTTAGCATTCCTGAGATATTTCTTCGGTTGTATATGATATCTTAGATTATTGCTCTTTATTGCTAACTCTTCCAGCTGTATTATTTGATACAACGGCTTAAAATATGGACCGTATAAATTGTGCATGTAATTTTTTAGAGAAAAAGCTGAACGGTGATATATTACATTTGTATTGCCATCATCATGCACTTGAAATCGTATTGCAGAGTGTTTTTAAAGAAGTTCTTGCCTTTCTTAGTTCTAGACTCGATCTTTCATTATTTAAGCGCTTCAAAATTTTGCGGAAAGATTTCCATCATTCAAAACTTATAACATTTCAATCAAGTACACATACCACTTAAATTCTAAAAGACGAAGTTGATGACATATTATTGTTCGTAAAAAGCGAAATTGAGAAACATTCCAGAGAATTCTCATAACTTGTAATACTACTTCTTGGTGAAGTCGTACTTCTTACAGGGATATGTTTTCAGCAACCTGGAGCTTATGCCTGATACAGACGGATGGCAAGAGGAATTTATTGTTTGAATATTTATATATTTAGGAAACAATTCAAATTGACCTTACATGAAGAGAATGCCCGTAAATACTGTTTTACATATAATGTTGTGTGAAAATATTGTTTTTCGCAGCAACCTAATCTAGGAATTTAAATTAATGTGTCTGAAAAACTAGCAGTGTACAAAATGATAACAAACATGCAGTAGAAGCAGTGATTGGAAAATTCATAAATCAATTATGGTATTTAGGGAATGAACTAGTAGTTTTGTCCGTATTGGATTAAGGAATTAACTTTGAAGATAGGAAAAGACTACTCCAAAACAATACTTGCTGAAAAGGAAGACGTGACTGATGACTGTATAAAAAATTTCAGATAACAGTAGATGATTTGGAATACTTTCTTAGTAAAGATCTCCCTCTTTATAAAATCAATTACAAGTCAATAAAACTGTTTGATAAGTTACAAACACCAAAAGATGTTTTCCTATTTGATCCTGATTCATTGCAAAATAAAGGAAGCTATTTAAAAGGAAGAGATATCTTTAAAAGGCTGAAAGTTGTGAATGATACAACTGAAAGAGAAGCACAATTAATCGAAGAATTTCCCACTCAATTTACCAAATATGAGTCACAAAAACAATTTAGTATTTTACAAACAGTCCAAGGCTATCGGGAACAAAATGCACACGATTGAAATACATTGAGAAAAGCGTACTATTAAGGTAAAATTTCAAAAGCACTATTTCATTCTTATTCAATGTAAAAACTTTAGATGATATGAAGTAATTAAAAAGATTGATTTTAGTGCTACCTCGTTGTAAAAGTATTTTGGAAGCCTAGGAGAAACGATGCAAGGGGTGTGAAGTAAAAACTCGTCGAAGATATGTGGGAATATTATCAAAAGTGTTATTATTGACCGATCGAGTTCAAATTTCGCACCGATTACTTTTTTTTATAGTGTCACAAAACTAGGGGGCGTCACTTGTTGAATTCCCGAAAATTTTCATCCTTATATATATATATATATATATAAAAATTTTTTTTTTCGAGCGTTCTTCAAAAACCTACCCGTTTTGAGCCCCTCCCCCCCTATATATAAAGACGAAACATTATTGGAAATAAGTTGAAGCCATTAAATAAAGATTTTCCTTGGAGGAATTGTATTTTTTGTCCCCTTGTGTTGTATTAAACACATTATGTTCCATTACATTATGTCAAACTAATTTCTAATTGATATTTTTGTTAGGTTTTCCAATTCCGTTCCGAATTCAGTCCCGCGGGATTTCGGGGTTGTAAAGAGCCAATCCAGCGGGATCCCGGGATCCCGCAGGATTGACTTCATTCTTCAAAAATTTAAATTTCTATGACAAAGTTGTGCCTTTTAGAATGGACTGCTTTTATCACTTGAATTAATAGTCTTCTTGAATTTCGTACAGCAATTGCAAAGCACTACGAAGTCAGATCATAATTAGCAATTATCGTTTGGTAAGGAAAGGTGCGCCGCTTGTATGGGATGGTGCATGATTTTTACTCTAAAAATAATACGATTGTTGAAAACATGTGCTATGTTTTAGTAAAATTGAATAATTGTGGACGGAGAAAAAAAATCCGCATTATCTTTATCACCTTCTGAAATAGATTTTTCTTTTCTTATACTGTTTTTTGCTCATGAACTGCAAATTTCGAACGATAACGATGTCTGTTCGATATGTGTTTTGCTGAGTTTCCAATTTAACTCACATTGATAATACCTTTGTTGCTTCATCAACGTTGTTCACTGTATCAGTGAGTTTTATTCATTACAAAAAGGGGTGAATACTGCTTGATTTCACCACTTCACCAAGTCGCAATCTCAGTAAAAGGGTTTGGATAACTTCTCTAATTTTACCTCTCATTTCAAAGAGGAATTAAAAAACATGAGCAGCTTAACTTACTGCAATGTCATGCGAATTATCCTGTGTTTCATATAAGTTTCTGTCACCGCTTTTAAAGTCTTGTCGAATGCATAAATAATGTAATGTTTCTTATTGCTTTCTTCTTTGGAGTGCACTTTCTGTAACTTTTAAGTTTTGAGTGCATTACTATAGCTTAAGAAGTGCTTCAACATTGCATTCAGGTTACGCAGAGGGTTTTAGAATACACGCTTTCTCTATTTTTTAAAGCGTAATTTACTGGATTTTAAATTTTAGTGATAGTATTTGAAAATGCTATAAGTTTTAAGCATTTTCTCAATTGCTGAACGAATGAAAATTGAAACCTCGAATGAGAATACCAATTCATTCTCAGAAAAATATACTCTATTTCTATTGTGTTCTGAAATGATAAACCCATTGTTAGTCATATGAGACAAACAGTCTTACTTGCTCCCCTTACAGATATCAACGAAGAAGATTCAAACTTCAAATGATGTTTGTGAAAATAATCGTTTTATTAGCGGCAAAAGCTGGAAAACACTTGAATGGGAAAAAAAATGCGGGATTGGGAATCCCGCGGGATTGAGAGTGAAATCCCATGAGATCAATCCCGCTAAATATCCTGCGGGGTCTCATGGGATTCGGGGATCGGGATTTCGGGATTGGAAACCCTAATTTTTGCATATACTTTTTATGAGAGCCCCACTATTGACTTTCATTTTTTTTTTTTTTTGGTGAATGAAAAAAACTAAATAGGGGAAAAGGAGGCACATGTGAGCGCAGGGCACATGTGATCATGGTATCTTTTACTAGGATAACGTCAAGCAAAAAATCTCAAAAAATTCTCAAGTAATAGCAGTACCAGCCCTACTATTTAACAAACTTTCAGAGCAAGGAGCCAGTTTATGTTCCTGTGGTGACAGCTCCTTTGTTTTAGCAGATGCTGATGTACTTTTATCACTGTCTTCTTCGTTAAAAAATATTTTTTTAAACTAACAAATAAGCTAAGTTTAATTGTTGCGAAACATTATAAGAACATTCACCTAAATTTATGCCAATGTTTAAATTTTGTAAATTAAAAATTCTTTATTTTTGAAAATTAATTCTAAGGTAGATTCCGGGGCACTTGTGAACGCAACGTGTAGGGGTACATGATAACAACTGCCATATCATCTCCTATATTAGTGTAGGCTTATTATAAGTGTTAAAAGCGATGTAGAGATTTATAATTATTGTTTTGCTGCAATTAGTTTGTAAATCCATTGTCAATTATTATTACATAACTAGCCGCCTGCGGCGACCAGCTGGTCGGCCTTTTTACGCCAAGGTTGCCGCCTTCGGCGGCTGCATAAATAAATTTCGCGGCGGTATCAATCAATCTATATCTATACTATTATTAATTTGAATAGAATAATTTCTAGACCTTACCGTTTTCCCGGTAAGCGCGCCACACACACACACACACACAAACATCTTATTTCATCATAGCTGCCTGCGACGACCAGCTGGTTCGCCTTCTTACGCCATTCGCCATTCTATGAGGCAGCCACCTACGGCGGCTGTTTGGCTAACTTGTCATTTACCTTTTTACTTCAAGTTTGCCGCCTTCGGCGGCTGTTTAAATAAATTTGAAAGCGGTATTAATCAATCGATCTCTATCTTTTTTTGTGCCATTCCCATTTTTAAGCCAAGATTGCCGCCTTCGGCGGCTATCTACCCTTACGATATCTTATACTTATCTATCTCTTTATTTTCTTATCCATATCTATTTATTTTAACCTCCCCCCCATTTCCTAATAAAAACAAACATCACTCAAAAAATCGCTTTTTTTATTCAAGTAGAGCAAAAAAAAAAGTTATCCCCAAAATTCCCTGTTGTGTGCAAAAAGTAGCGTATGACAAAGAAAAAAAATCTCGCTGCTTTTCTTGAAATAAATGCGCACAACTATTAATGTAGTCTAATATAGATACAGCAAAACGTCCAGTTTGGGGGGGGGGGGAATGGAAAAAGAAATAAATGCAATCCCTAAATAAATCAAAAAAAAAAAAAAAGGAAAGAAAAAAAAGCAAGCACTACCGGAAAAACACGTGGTCATCACTTCATAAAATGTAGGAGTAATCTATATACGTAAAAAAAAAGATTGACATTTGTTTGCGATTAAGATTCCATCCTAAATATCGAATCGAAATCCAAATAGTGACGTCAGAGACATAAAAGATTGAAGAACGCTTTTTTTCGACCGATGCGTGGAAAGACGTAATGTGTTCAGCATTAAAAAATTGTAAAAAAAAACTATTGCGTACTTTTAAGAACTTTTTTCTTCTGAAGAGGGCGAAATGTTCTTACTATTACCAACTTAAATTTTAGAAATGAGGCTTTGATACTTCTCGCAGGATGATGTTAGAAAAAAATAAAACCCAGGAAAGAATGCAAATTAAAGGTTTTTTCAAAAATTCATAAAAAATACAAAAACTGCTCTATCTTTAAAATGTTTTTGTTCATCATATTTAAAATTAAATTTCCGACACTATAGTACAAAACATATTCGTCTGGCGCGATTGGTTCGGGGTCTGTGAGGTTAAAAGTACTAAAAAGTGCTAAAAATCACATAAAACATTAAATAACTTTTTTTCTAATTAAAATATCAAAAATCGAAGCCCGAGGTGTACAATTTCAGCAAAAACTACACCTGTACACCAAATTTCATCTTTCTAGGACTTACCGTTTTCCCGGGATGCGCGCCACACACACACACACACACACAAACATCTTATTTTATTATATGTATATATTACTAATTATTTATTTTAATGTTTTTTTGAATTCATTAATTACTAAATAGTTGGCTAAAAATTCAGTGATTTATAATATTTGCATGGAAAATAAATACAAAATATTTTTCTTTGACTAAAACTAAAGTTTCGAAAAAAAAATTTAAATTCATCATCATAGTCTGTATGAAACTTAAACGTACTATATAATAAGAATATATTTTACATAATAAAATATTCTTTGTATTGTTTAGTAGACTTATAAGATTTTTTCTTGTACATCTATTGATTAGAACATGCTATGAAACTTTAAAATTTGACAGTGAGCAGAGTTCTGTAATTCAGAAAAAAAAAAAATCTTTCTAACAGCTACCGTGCATTTCAAACTGACAGTCTAGGTTACAAGCCCTTAAATGTAATTAGTACATACGTATATGCTTCATTATAACGCGTTTTTCGTTGAAATATGATGCTCGTCCTGCATTTTTCAATCGTGTTCATGTATGCCCCAAGCTAGTTCACATTTGCCCTTTTATATGGGCACAAGTGAACAATTGAAGACATTTTTTAAAAATTCCATAAAGAATAGAAATATTTTTTTTTTAATCTAAAAAATAATCCATGGCACAAAGAAAAGACTGTTCAACCATGGGGACCCTTTTTCTGTGAGAAATTGAAAATATTTTCCGCGAAATTTAAGAAATGAAAAAAAAAAATGTTCGCATGTGCCCCCTTTTCCCCTACATTTTTTTCAAAATTTAGAGTTTTGTAATTTTCCTTACCGGCGTGCGAATAAACATTGTAACAGATAAGTGGACAAATATTTGCTCCAATTGTAAGATGCAAATTATTTCAGTCTTATTTTATCGTTTAAACCGGAGGTCCTAAACCTTTTTGTCTAACGCTCCCGTTGAACACTTACATGAGGGCACGCCCCTTTCCCCCACATATATGGTAAATACAATAGGTGGCTGAAGCTGTTCGGCTAATTAAGCTAAAATGTAAATCACATCTTGCCCAAGCTTGTTCACATCTGCATCCCCCCCTATAGGGCCCCATGTGGACAAAATAAGACATTTTTAAAAAAATTCATAAATTAAACAGATATTTTTTTAAGTCTGAAAATATTTCATGGCACAAAGAAAAGACAATTTAAGCATGGGGACTCTTTTCCTATGAGAAATTAAAAATATTTTCTGAGAAATTAAGAAATAAAAAAAAAATGTTTACATGAGCCCCCTTTACCCTTATTTGTTAACTAATAGATTTTTCTTCGATTCAGAATTTAGTATTTAGTCTCATTTTGTTCGTTTAAAATGGATATTTTTTCTTTCATTAAAAAATACGCACGTTGAAGATGCGAACAGAATTTCACATAAAAGTCGAGCGTATTTTAAAATCCTAAATTTATTAATGCAACAAAAGATTTGTTTAGTTTTAATGAATGCCTTTTGCCGGATGGTGGAGTTCATGGTAGTTTGAAAAAAAAAAAAAAACAATAAAAAAAATAAAAATAAAAGTTAAAATTCCACTAAAAAGTTTCGTGTGGGCAGTAAATTATTAACGATGTTGACACAGTATATTGAATGCAAATGATTTTTTTTATCAATTACTGCCTATCAATGCACTGAAGCAGAGTACTATGTGTTAATTAATACAAGTACAACAAGAAAGATTTTGGAGAAAATATTTCAATCAATTTAGATGATTGTAGTTTTCAAATATGTGATAATGGCAGCAGATAAACAGCAGATGAACATACTACTCTGAATAAGTAGAAAAATATCAATTCAAATTAGTCGAAATTAATGTTTATTGATGGTGATTCTTACTACTCAATTCGCTTTTAGAAAGTGGTACTGTAACATTGATTAAAGGTCTTACTGTCGTATTTAACAGTCGATTCGAATTTCTGTCAGACCGCTTAACCATATATCGAGATCATCTTTAAAACCTAATTCACAAGAAAACTCAAACCTTTGTGAGACCACCGAATCAGCGAATGAACGTTCATATTGGTTGAGAAGACCTACTTTTGCGGTTCAGATATTTGACTATTGCGAAGAGATAAAATGGGAGGAATCAAGACTGTGAAGGAAAGCCCCAAGTCACTTGATATATTTTAATGAGAAGTATTAGAAAAAATCAGGAAATTTTTTTCTAATCTTCTGCAAAACGTGCCAAACATCAAACATTCGTCATTGTTAAGTCACGTGACTGGGGATCTTTGTTTCAGCTTTTGCTAAGCATATAGGCACTTGCTCCCGCCATCTACTAATTCATTCTCTGAGTATCTGACGGAAATTCAAACCGTCTTCAGAATAAGCATTAACAACTACGAAATTTGCAACTTATGCTTCTGTGCCCAACGAAGGCAAGACTCAGCTGGTGAATATGACCGTTAGCAGCAAACCTAATTGAGTAGTTAGTTGAGTTTGTTACAGTGGATCAGGGGTGTTCAATCTTTAAAGGTGAATGGCACTTTATCGTCTTAAATGCTACGGAACTCACCCAAGAACGAGTGCTCCAAAATAAGATTTAAAAAACTCTAAAATTCCCCCTTCCTTAAACATTTTAATGGTGCAGCTTGCGCTATGAACCTCCCCTCTTGTTTGAGGGCACTTTTTCAGTGGATGAAGACAAAGAATGTTTTATTTTCTTCCACATTTTACCTAGACGCTCATTAAAACACTTGTGCTGCTTTTAATAGAAATAAATTGCACTTTTAAAAATACTTTTAAAAAATCGTCTTTTCATCTATACAATAAAATGTTTATGACACATTTATCAATAAAATATAAGACATTTATGTTTTGTGTATGTTTTTTTTTTCTTTTAAAAGGTTGTTTCGTTACATTATCATTACTATTCTACAATACATCCTTTTACAGTTCTTTAGCTCTAAAATGTATGGTAATAAGTAGCCGTTTCAAGGAAAACAATTTATGACACTAAAGGTGTTTAAAAAGCGAAGTATAAAACTCAACATATTTTTTTTTTTTTTGAATGTATAACAATAAATTTCAAACATAATAAAGTGACAGATAAGAGCACTAGACTTTTTATGATATTTAAAAAACGTAACTTTTAACTATCAGAGAATTAAGAAACAAAATAGTTTCTTGACAGAAAACGTGAAATGTATGAATATTTTTCTGAAGTATTTAGTTTAAATTTAAGAATAACTCTTTTTATATTACTGGATATATAGCGTTTTCTTTCAGAATGGAAGTAAAATTTTATTTTAACTATTTTTTCTCAAACACGAAAGTTGATACAAACTATTACAATGAATTAAAAAAAAGCATTGTCATGAGTCAAAAGCATTTATTGTGAAATGCATTTCCATTATGTCTAAAGCAAAATTCTTTCATTAAAATGCATAACTAACTATAAACAAAAGTTTTCCAATTATTTGATGGTAGAAGGTTTATAGCTCAACATAAGATCATCTTATTATTTTGAAGAAGTAAATGACTTAGATAGTTTTGTTCTTAATGATGTTTTACCATTGTAAGTCCAAGTTGCCAAAATTTTAACGCTTAAGAATATGCGAATACAATATTAAACCCTTAATAATGAACGTTATTACAGCAACATACGTAGGGTTTTTTTTTTTTAGAAACAATCGGTTTAAAAAATGTTTTAACAAACAATAGATTTAAAATAAAGAGATCGGTTGTTTATTTATTTGGTTTCTAAATGCATAACGTTCACGCTTTACGCAAAAAAAAAAATCTTTTAAGTTTTTTTTTTTAATTTAAACGAACAATTCAAACGAACAATTTTTATTAATTTTCTATATTTTGCGTGAAAGATAGAAAAGAAAAATTGATAGAGAAAAAAATGTTTTATAATTAGACGTACTTACTCAGAGCCTGCGTGGCTGAGCTTGAAAATTACTTTTTTTGTGTGCCGCTTTTTAAGGGTACGATTCATTAAGCTTTCTTTCTTATTTCTTACCGTGTACATTTCTTTTATGTTGTCCTGTGTGCTAATAAAAATGTAATGTGTGTTGTCTTATTGAAAGTTCACTCTCCGTGCAAGGTAATTGTAACCCTGTTTACTCTGGCTATAAGACCAATAATAACACTTTATTTAAGTGCTACATTTAAGTGAATGATGTTTTACTGCAGTATACAGTTTTGTAAAATATTCAACAAGCCAGGTATTTTCAAATTGAAATTGTCACTTATCAGTTGAAATGCTTATCAGTGGTAATATTTGAATCACAGTGACCACAAATGTGTGAACCTTTCGTCTTTTGTTTCAAAAAAATCACAATTCGTATCAAAAACATTTGAGAACTACTGACAGTGCTGCCTACCTATTTTGAAACTGCTGACGTGGTTTTTTTGTGTTTAATTGCCAATGATATATAGATAGCAGTGAATGAAATCGGTAACGCAAAACAATTTTAGATTTCATACATTTTTACGAACCAAAAAAAATATGCGTAAGTCCTACCATTTTCTGTCTTTAGAGCACTTAAAGAAAAAGAATACATCTTCCATAAACGTCACTTACCTGCAAAAGAAAAACTACATTTTACTAAGATATTAGCAGTAATAAAATATCTAACAAGAAAACAAAGTATTAAAAAATATCTAGTTAGTCAAAGGGTATTTTATAACAGTTATTGATAATTACAATGCGTACAATATACTTTTAGGCGAATAGTATTTTACACTTTCAGCAAAACAGAAACTGAGCTATTTATGTATTAAAATACATTGCTATATTAATGCAAATAAGATATTCATGAGAACACATTTCATTAAAAAGAAATTATAGTATTTTAGAGCATACAAAATTAGCGGTCTGGTATCGAAGTAAACAATTGTATAAATATTTCTCTGACAAGAATCGCTAATATAATATTGAAGAAAAAGCAAATGTATAACTGAGGTACTGAGAATCAAAGGCATGTAAGAGGATATTTCCAAGTTTTGAGTAAAACAACTTTAAAAATTCGTTTCTAAGTTGGCTTCCGTTAAAATGTTTTCCAAATCATTCTGTAAGCATCACCTAACCAGGGCGACTAGTGCTATATCTTTCCCCAAAACAAAGGTGAGGTTCACCTACAACTTGTACTAGTTATCTCCAAATGTTTAATTTTGGCCCTTACATCCCTTCGTTTTTTAATTGTCTCAATTGTAAAAAAAAAAAAAAAAGATTTAAAAAATAGAGTCGAAGTTGATTATTTAAAAGTAACTTACGTTAAAGTTTACAATGGAATAACAATCAGAGTGTAACTTTATGACGCAATTAAAAAAAATCTATAGTAAAATAAAAACAATAAACTCAATTCCTAAGCATCGGTTTGGAAACTTTTATTGTAATGTCTCCATTTTCCAACATTTGATAAAATTATATTTGGCTAACAGAAACAACTTTGATCACGCTCTAAATAAGTCCACTATCCTTTTCTAATTAGTTTGACTTGACTCAATCACTCCTATCCCCCCATATTTGTTTACTCGTGATAGAAGCACGTATATCTCACTACTTTTAAATAATCCAATTTAAAGGCAACGAAAGTTCAGAGCTGTACAGAAAGACTCAAGTAAATTTAATTTAAATTTCAAATGGGATTCAGGAGTCTCTCGAAGATTAGGAATGAATTAAGCTGAAATCCGAGAGTTTCTTAAAACCCAGCTCGCTTCAGGAAGCTGAGGACAATGCTTGTTTAAGGAACGATGTTTCTATTTCAAACAATTAAAGTGGATTCATATTATGAAAATGAAGCAATTATATTTATTCGAAACCGGAATGTATATTTTTCAAACGTTTGCAATTAAATTTGAAGTCGTGTGTACATTGTTTATAATTTCATGCGTCACCTAGAATGATTATTATTCATATAATTGCATGTTTCAATGTTATTAAAAAACACTGAATTTGGAGAATGTCAACTTTCACCGGTAAATGAAAACTGATTAATTGGTCTTTCACCGAAAGATTTTCTTTCTGTCTCAGTTATCATTTACTGGCGAATGTCAACCTTTACCAAATTTTGTCTATTTAAAGTAACGTATAATAACTTTGTTAAGAGAAAAAATTGCTATTAAATGCGAAAGTTTCGCTTCTTTGATATCACTACATTTAACAATATTTTAAAGAGGCAATTTCAATTGCAACTATTCAAAAATATTTTCGTAGCTAAAAAAATCGTTTTTTCTCTGACTGAAAAATTATACAAACCTTAACAAATAAAAGTTCTTACAAAAAAAGGAAAAGGAAACTTTTAAAAAATAAGATCAAAGTTTACACTATGTGATCAGTGCTTAACCTTAGACTCAAATGCACAAGGAAACCTCTAGTTACCTACAGTTTTAATTATCTTCAAAATGAATATCAATTTGTTTAGACTATATAGCGAATTAAAATGCACATTTTAACAAAGTGTACCACCCGTATCGAAGTTTTGCATAATTAATTGTTCGAATGCAAACAAAACAACATTTTAAATAAATATGCAACTAAGAAATAAACGATTTCATGAAACAAAACAATATGTACATATTTTTATTAATAGAATCAAAATCAACCTTTAAAAAAGCACATAGAATTTTTTTATTGAAAATAATTTAAATAAAAATAATAGGTATCTGCTGATAAGACATATTTCTACTCTGGATAATAAAAATTAAGCCTACAGATGTATAACTTTCAAGTACAAATGTGAATGAAAATGGGATTCAAATATTAAATGCTAATCAAAACTGCCAGCAATGACGGACTTATGTGTAAATATACGTTTTTGAATAACTATGAGCACAAAAATTAGGAAAAAATAAGCAATAAATATCACTCTAACGCCATTGAATTTCAGTGGCGTGCCTTCATGTAAACAAAAACGTGATTCACGTTGGCGCTGGATTTCAAACCTTTTATGTCGCAATCGGATGTCTTTTTGAATCACATAGGATCAAAGAATCACCTGATTCCTGAATATTAGGGAAAAACACTGCCTCTTATGTGGTCACGGAATTTATATAAATTTTAACCTCAGGTTTCAGGGATACTCGTAACCCCTTATCTTTCCCAGCTCATTATAGCTTGGAAAGAATACATTTTTTTTCTGCCAACAGACATTTAGAGGTAGCGTAATTAGTCCATAAAGTTTTAGTAACGGGGAAGAAAACGCAAGTGGGAAAGAAGTATGTCTCCCATTTTATTTAACTGGGGTCAAATTACACAACTTAACAAAAAATGTGTTTAATATTTTTGAATTAAACTTAATTGTTTATTTTGGTTTATCAAAGTTTAGAATTTTTCGAATGGAATCGTATTTATAAGCTTTTTTTTTATTATATGCGAGTGGTGCTTATCGTGCTACAGGTGGGTCGAATGCGGCCCGCTAAGCTAATCCAAGTACCTCGTTGTTTTTTTTTTTTTTTCAATATTGGAAATCAAAAACAACCATTTATCAAAATATCACAAATTTAAAATCAAATATACAGCAAATTGGTTTCTTTGAGATTCAAACGTTGGATTAATTAAATAAGCCTCAAGAAATTTAAACATCAACTCCTTGCTTGTGATTTTCTTTCATTTTATATGTTTTCTCATATGGTCTAAAAAATAAATGTTTCAAAACCTTATATTTGTTGTTGCGAGATTCATCATAATATAAAGAGCGGCACTTCAGCAAAGAAACACTGGGAACCACTGCTGTGTGCCATGCGAATAGGCAGCTTGAATTAATGAGAAATAACCAACTGCTCTTTGATGAATGATAAATAATTATGAAATTCCTTAAAATATCCCCGCTGTTTAGCATGAGCATTGAATAAGGGAGGAATAGTTCCGCAACAGGCAGGTGTTCCCTGATAATTGATAACGTTGAGTTGCAATAACTCCCACTGAGACATACAGACATTTCTCACTTCAAAGCCAAAAGTCCTTTTCAGCTGGGCTCTTTGTTTTCTGCTTTGCACAGTCTCCAGTAGGGCCACATTTCAAATAATTATGTAATCTAATTTTCCAATGTTTCTTCCTCATTATCAAACTTACGTAATTCGAGCAATTCTCATCAGATCCATTTTACCATCTAGTAATTAGGTGTTCCGTCTTCATTTAAATCCGACATGGTGCTTTGTTTACGTTCGACGATTTTGCATTCTTTATGCATTAAACAGGTTGCTTTGCGAATAGCGATATATTTCACTGCAAGCGAATTGAGTTTTGATTTACAATGGGAATTAGTTTCGCTTTTACCGATTTTCCGTTTTATTCAAATTTGCTTGTGCGGTGCGTACATCGCACGAGATTAAGATTTAATTCTAACTTGTTTGTGTTAGATAACTTCAAATTCACCCAGCATGATATTTAAAATAGAAGTAATAATTAACATGATATTAAAAAGCTTATGAAATTGATGAAATAGAACGAAAACAAATGATCATTTTAATTAATAGAAAGGGTGTTTCAATAATATTTAAATTAACATTTGTAACTTTAGTACCATTAAGGCATAACCCTTAGGTTTTACTTTTATGTTATCACATTAAAAAAAAGAAAGAAAAAGAAGTACCCAAAATCCTGTCACGCATATAAAATATTCCGGCTTGGAATATGTAATCTTTACCGTCTTAATATTTTTTAAATATTGCTTAGATTTGTGTAGTTTTTGCAATTTAAGCCCGTTTTGAATTAAATTGAACAGGTTTTGCAAATAATGTAACTGAATAAGGGTTGGTTGGAGGATGTGGGTCACCCCACCCCTTAAACATTAGATATGCATATGTTTTTATTCTATTTTACATTGATCATATCATAGTTCATCACAGTGATTGGTTTCGCTTATTTCGGTTTCGTGAAATTTTTTCTAAGTCATCGAACTAAGTCCAAAAAAAAAAAAAAATCTTAAAAATATTTATATTATTAATAATTGTTTAAGTGGAGGAGTCCATCTTACCCAGTACATTTTCGCTTTTAAGGGCAAATGGGTCCCCTCAGTATGGGTTAAGTGGGGTCCTCCATAATAATGATGGTTTGAAAATCAAAAACAACTGTGATGAAATATTTGTATAGTGAAATACAAGACAACCATAATGTCTTAGTAGGAATTGATAGTTCAGCTATAAAAATTGCTAAAGCTGGTGATTATGTATTTGTGAAATTTAAATCAAAGAAAACCATTAAGATTTATGTATGTCTAATGCTGGAAGTTGACGATACAAATTTAAAAAATACTAATGAATTTGCAAGAACAAATAGAAATAGTGACTTTTTATTGGCATGGTTCAGATTTCAGATGAACCTCCTTAGCCAACTTTACATAGACGCAGTCGTTTAGTGTTCAAATTTCTTTTTCAACTTAAAGCTTTTGCTCTAATCACATTTTAAATGTAAAAATAAAATATAGACCTATAGGCTTTCAATAAATTTCACAAATGATTTTTTTTTTTTAATTTTTCGTGATACAGATTTAAAAGACAGCAAATATCTCATAAATTGATGCATTTACAAAAATGATAATTAACACTAAAATTTTACATACTTTATCATGTAAGACCCCTTACCTCCCTTTTTTAGATATGCTTCAATTAAATTTTAATAAAAGGGGGGGGTCACCCATTTTCCCCTTACTATTGGGTAAGTGGGACACCCATCCGATTTTTAAAAAATATATATTCGTTAAGAATATTTAAAGTATTATTTTAGAAAATAATGATGAATTTATTTTTATAATGTCCAAGATAAAATAAGACAATAAGTTAAAAATTTTTCTTTTCAAAACTTTCGTGTGAGGTTTCAAAAACGAACTGTTCCCAAAAAGGATCCCACGAATTACTTGATCTTCCTGACTTTTAACCAGCCTGCTTATATCTACGTCGCTGTCCAAATCCTGTCTGTAAAAAAATCAATTTGGACCGTTTTCTTTTTTCTTTTTTTTTAATTTAAATTCTTGAAAAAATAGAGCAAATCTAACTTCATTATTTGTTTCATTCGGAACAACTTTTATTTATATTATAAGAGTATAACACAGTTTACACGCATGCTACTTAAAATAACTGCAAAATAATCACCAAAGAAGAGGAATAATAATAATAATAATAATAATAATAATAATAATAATAATAATAATAATAATAATAATAATAATAATGATGATGATGACGATGAAGATGATGATGATGATGATGATGATGATGGTGATGATCATAATAATAATAATAATAATAGTAATAATAATAATAATAATAATAATAATAATAATAATAATAATAATAATAATAATAATAATAGCAAAAATAATGATGATGATAATAAAAAATAATAATAATGCTACGAAGAACTTTATTTGGAAAAATATGTCTGGAAGAAAGCACCTAGGGAATAGGGGGGGGGGGGGGGTAAACCAAAATAAAAGTTGGTTTTAAACCAATATACAGGTGTCCCTCGTATAACGGTTAATTCGTTCCGTGTAGTATCAGAAACGCGCTATACGATGCTTTTTTTTTGAATAACATTTTTACTTATTGTTAATACTAATTATGTATGTGCATTAGAAAAATCAGGTTATGTCAGTCGTGTCGTGTTATAACGAAGCCGTTTTCTGTGTTACGTCGAAACCGTGTTATACGAGAGTTAGAAATTATGTAAATCAAGGAATGTAAACCGTGGTAAATCGAAACCAAGTTCTATAAAAACAAAGTAAAAACTTATTAGGGTTATCTACCATTAGCAGAATGTATTAAACAAAAATCAAATTCCTTCTTTTTAAATATAACAGTCGAGGGTTACTAAAACCATGAAGCATTACATTCAAGTTTTGTACCGTATAATATCGAAACCGTGCTATAATAATCGCAAATTTGGTACCGTGTAATATCGAAACCGAGTTGCAGAAGTACTGTGTTATACGAGGGACACCTGTACATTACATTTGTATCTTTTTTTCACAATAAAAGACCGAGTGTTTCGAGCGGGGAGACGTTCCGATCTTATAACTGCATTGATGTGCTTGCTATCAATAAATATTTTTTTCGACAAGAAAAACTTAAAATAAAGTAAGTGAAGGCTAATTTTCTGCTAAATTTTTTTTAGAAAATATTTCATCTCTTTAAGGTGTAGGAAAACTCATCACTAATTCTATAAAATAAGATCGTATTGAATTCACGAAAAAATTTCAATTTATTTTATAAATATGACAGTGCTTGTTCCATCCATTAAATATTTATATATCTTCTTCATTCCTGATAGTTAGCCTTACTCTTCTTTTTAGACGCTTTTACATGGTACATATTATAATGCTACAAGTTTTATTTAATATATTGCCTCAACTTAGGCACTTAGGCTTCTTAGCTGTGTCAATTGTTTAGAACATCACAAATAAGTATTGTTAAAATTCATTGTTTATAGAGGAAATATAATATATTAAGTAAATATGTGGACATAATATAGTAATTTCACTTGTCCCTTTAAATAAAAAAAAATTACAATTAAAATTGCTGAGGAAGAAAACCTCGTATAAAATTAAAAAATAAATTGTCAATGTCAGAACAAACGGCAAATACACAAAAAGATGGACAAGCATAATGTAAAGCAATAAAGAAACAAACTTTTAATGTAACGCATCCTTCACTGCTAGAATAACCAGAGAAAAATAACTATTTTTTAAAAATTATTCCTATAGTACAAAAATATAAACGTGATATCCTAGAAGTTATATGAACTGACTACATGTCTTACTTTTTTTCTTACTTTCTTGCGTTAGAATGGAGTTCTAAAAAATCTTATGATAAGATTTCATATTCTGTTTAATATTCTTGGTAATCTATCCAAACATGCATGGAGAATATTCTTTGAGAAAAAAGACATTTTTGATTAAAGATGAATAAAGTGCACGAAGAGAAGAAGGCTGTAATTACAGAATGTTTTTTCTCCTAACTTAATGTTTTACATATAAATCTTCCATGTAAGGATATCTTAATAAATGGAGCGTAAATTATATGCTTATACTGAGATTAAATAATATTTCACCATCGAAGCAAAATTATCAATATTTTGGAGAAAAAAAAACACCATCACGGAATAAAGACGAAAGTTTTTACATTAGAAAGTTTCAGACCATAAATTATGGAAAGTTAATTTAAAAATAATCCATTGTCTTGAATAATCCTCTCGAAAAAATTCATTTCACACCTACTCAACACAGGAAAGAACAATCAGATATTATTTATTAAGCTTTACCAGCGTAGACGTTTTTTTATTACCAAGCATTCTTTCATTATCATAAGCAGATTTTATGCTTAATGGTTCAAGAACACGTCGAAGAGAGAAAAAAAATATCGTAAAAAGAGAAAATTATTTTCTGCGTAACTTATTTTTTAACAAGAAAGGGGGAAAACGTCAAAGTGTTCATTTGAAATGGAAATCTTTTTTTCAAAGTAGATTTTACTTTATTTACCGCTTTTGTGTAAGGTACTTAAAAGAAACTTATTGCGCATTTAATGACGCAATTACGTATGAAAAGGTAATACTATGATCGATTGTTAATTTAATATTTTTCAAAATGAGTAAACGGTACTGATTAATGTGGCACCCTTAAATAGAATGATAGAGAGTCATAAAAATAAATATATGTCTTTAATGATACCTCTTATTTTTTAATTAGTTTATCCACTTTTAAGCGTGCATTCATTTTTTAAAGTATACTATTATTTTAAATAACTACTTATTTGATTATTTAACTATGAATATTGCAAATGTAAGGTCAGTTAAAAATAACTTTTTTTTTCAAGATGTTTTTCCCTTTATCTTTCTATACTATTCAAAGTAATTTTCGTAGTTTTTAAAACATTTATCCCTTTGTTTAACAAGTTTTTGAATTCCTCAGTAATAAAAAAAATGCACCTGCGAGAGTAATTAATCTTCAACAGCTTCTTTCACTTAATCATGTGTGGCGAAACGTTTGCCACCAGGAAACCATTTTATGTGATGAAACAAATGGAAGTCACTCGGATCCAAGTTCGGACATTATGGTGAGTGGTCTATCTGCTCCTATCTAAAGGACTCAGTCAAAGTGTGTTTTTTTCTCAGCATGGGTTTAGACACTGCCATCCAACAACAACACTCCACACGTCAAATGCCTTATCTACCGCTGAAACGTAGCTTGCTGAAAAAAAAACAGAATCAATGGCATTGCTTCACAATCGGCGGAACAATCAATTGCCTAAAACATTATAAATTGACTTGGCAAACAGCACTCACGAACAGTAACAACGCTAATGTCGGTTATTGACGTGCAAGACAAGCCGGGAGTCAGGACGCATACGTGTTTCGATATTGACACAAAATTCAAATAATTTCTGTACTACATAAACACTTTGAAGATCGACGTACTTTAAAGCTATTCAACGTGTACCAAAATTGGGGTACATCTCTAATGCGAGACCATAAGTGGGCTGCTGTAATCCAATTTCATTAGAATTTGTTTATAAATATTTCAAAATAATCCACTTACTTTTTCTTAAAAGATAATGTGATACGGTAATGGAGCGATGAATATGAAAATACCAAACGTTAGTTGACACCATTCGTATGCACCAAAGCATTGTGTAAGCATTTTAGCATTCGATAATACTGAGAATTATTTTAAAAATACCCCAAGAAAAAAACATGAAAACGTTTTAAAGAAAATAATTTATATTGAATGATTGTAAAAATCATAACTTTTTATCATTGCATTTTATTTAAACCTTTCTTTTATCTAATGAAAAAACACTTTCTAAGAGTAATTCCATCGCATAAAATAAAGTACACAAGAATTTCATGGAACATTTATCAGAAAAAGTCGAAAGGGGATGCACGATCTAAAAAGATGTTGAATATTAAAGTCCAAAACAGAAAAGAAAAACTAAAATAATAAAATGAAAAAAATAAAGGATTTACAATCTCTAATACATTTTAATCACTTAAAATGTAAGTGTTTTGCTTTAAGAAATATTTTCAAGATTTTCAATGCGATGAAAAATTGATAAAAGAAAAGTGAAGTTCATTTTTTATTTAAGTGTCATATTTTTAACATCTCTCATCTCCTTAAAATGTCAATATTTTTTATTTACTTAAACTGCAATTGCGTCTAAAATTTTTTAAAAACATGTTTTCCCTCTCATTTTACAATACGTTTGCAGCATGGAAAACATAAAATGCATTTGAGCACGGTTTGTTTATTTTTATTATTTTTTTTTAAAGAAATGACACGCATTGAGTTCAAAATATTGATCTGGATTGAGAAAAACAAGAAAATACCAAAAGAAGAAGAAAAAAATAAGATGATAATAATTTTGATAACGATGTCAGATTTGCTTAATGATCGGCTTAAGGGCTCCAAGTAATCGATTTTTTTCTCTTTTTTTCCGTTATTCATTTTTTTTTTTTTTTTGAAAAAGATTAATCTTTTTTATTGAATTATGATCATGAAGTTTAATCCGAAAACATACAGTTTAATAAAATTCAGTCAGAAAAGCCCTTAATATTTTATTCGGTTTTAACTTGGTGTTAAAAAATATCAGTACGACGCATTACATTAAAAAAATCCCAAAATTATTTGTAAAAACTGAGCATTTTATGTTTTAAAATCAATAAAAGGTTTTTAAACGCTATTTCTTTCTCTTAATATAACATATTACGGCAACGTCACAGAGACGTCACGTCAGACATCAATTGTCAGTCACAAAGTAACCGAATTGTGATGTAACTATTGAGGCCGAAGTCACGTTGTGATACACGGGTGACACATTCTTGTGATTTCATTTTGGATACAGGACGGATTTTATGATGAAAATATCATTTGTTTTCTCAGATTTTTTTTTATAATGTTACAGCAAAAAAGTCACGATTTGACTAGGTCTCAAACTGGTCAATTTCCAGCGGCTCGTGGGAGTCATATTCTTTACTAATTATAAAGCTCAAAGTATCTCTGTCTGTAGAATGTCTACAGACAGTATTCCTGGATGTCCAGGATGTCAGGATCTCTGTGACGCTTATAGCGCCTAGAACGTTCATCCGATTTTCATGAAATTTGGCACAAAGTTAGTTTGTAGCATAGGAGTGTGCACCTCAAAGCGATTTTTCGAAAATTCGATTTTGTTTTTTTTCTATTTCAATTTTAAGAACATTTTCCGGAGCAAAATTATCATATGATGGAAGAGTAAATTAGGAAATTATCATGACGTGGAATGCGAAAGTGAATGAACATAGTCAATTGGCTAGAAATTCGTCATCCATTATTTGTAAATATACAGGCGAGCCGAATGACCTTTTAATTTTCAACTAGAAACAAAGCCGTACAGGTACCACTAGTTTAACATATTCGTGTTTAACAAGACTTTGTAGCAATGAAGCTGAGGAGTTAGTATATATTTGCTTAATCGATGGTACCAAAGAAAAAGTTTAAAAACAGCAAAAAAAAAGTAAAAAAAAATTGAATAACTCCAATATAAATAAATGCACAATCTTTTAAATTTGAAATATTTAATTGAAAATAGATTTGTTTCTGTCTGACGATCGGAATGAATCATGTTCTGATTTTTTTTAAATGTGGTATATAAACAATTGGGTCTGCTACTGGAAAATTAATTCCTGATAGCATTGTGATCGAAATGAGTAACGCATGGGATATTCAGAGAAGAGTCACAATGCGTTGCTGCTAAGTTGTCAACAACTGGTGCTAACTTACTAATTAAGTACTCGGTGACTTCATAAAGGAGTGTCGCAGTGAAAACTCTTCATGACGCCTAGTAACTGTTTTACGATGACACTGCACAGTTATAGCAGCCGTAGTGACGTATTTGTTAATTTTATGTGACGTTGCTGCACTATATGAAGTGATACAGCGATTTGGTGAGAGTTTCGCTACATTCAAAGATAGCCACGGTGAATTTCTTGAGACTTTAGTTTGACTGCATTTCAGTGCACTGTTGTGATTTATAGAGTAGTCACATGATCGTGAATGAAACTAATTTGTGTGACCAACCCGTGACGAGTAGTTCATCACTTGTTATTTTTTCTTTACAACTCCCATATGGTCTAATGTTTTGGATTATCGGCTGACATCCAGAGGGAATGGGTTCGATTCCCTCCGTGGGAAGTTGGTTTCTACGGTGTAACGGTTAGCTGTATAAACCTTGAATCCTCTGATCCGAGTTCGAATATTGTTAAAATTCCAATATTATAATGCGACGTCGACTTTATACCTTATTTTTCATGTAACTTTGTTTTTCATGTAACAAAATACAGTAATTACGAATGGGTATCCTTTAAATCTGACATTAATTTAGAAATTTCCTAGTATAAATATATTTGAAATGCTTGTTGATATTTTGTCTCTCCTTAAAGTAAATAATACTTATATTTTTATTGCTACAATTTGTAACGGTATCTTTTAATTGATGCTACAATTAAGCACATTGTTTTTGGTAAGACAAATTTATTTTTGGATAACTTCTTACGTATTACGATACAAGTTTGGTAATCCCAGTTATTAATGCTTTTTTGCATGATATTTATCATTAACAAAATCTCTAACAAGATAGTGTGAACTGATTTAAAATTACATTTTTTTGTGGGACAACGTAATCATCTATTTTAAATTCTTGATTGTAAATTTTTGAATTGGTCAAAAGCATTTGACCTTTTTGACTAGGTTATAGTCGGCCTGGTTCAAAAGAAGTCGTGCATTATGTGTTATTGTGGAGCAAGGGAAAGGTATTATCTTCGTGATCACACAACAAACTATAGAACGATAGGTTAATAGCAAAAAAAGAAAAAAAAAGAAACTACTGGATGTTGATTTTTTTTTTTTTTTTTGGCTATTAGTTAACTGGATATTGACGTACCTATATTAACATACACAAAGCTACATATGTCTCCCGAGAGCGCCTGTAGAATGTTTTCTTAGATTGATGATATACCATATTTTTCAATATTTAGGTACATATTTTAAGTATTTTCTATATGCTCAACATACATCATAATTTGAATTAAACAACCAAAAATCATTAGTATGTTGTACTAGCATGTTGCAATATTTTATTTTTCTGGGGATATTAATGATATTTATATAGCTCGGAACCACATTCTTACAAGATTCAGTACGCATTTAAGTCCCCGAAACTACGAAATGTTCAGTCAGCGCAAATGATATTTGTCAAGACAAAACACTGCTTTTTAATTTGCATAAGAAGGCGAAATATTAAATTTTATAACATTTACAAAATGGCTATTTAAATCTCTATCTGTTAGTATAATTCTGAAACACATTTCCGGAATATTTAGTTCCCATTTCAGTCTGTTGAATTACAAGATATGCAGTCAGTGCAAATGAGTTTTAATAAAGTAAAACGCTACTAATCAATTATTAAAAGGGCTTCAAAATGTTACTTTAAAACAGGTTTAGATAGCAATAGTGGGTGAACTCTCTAGCTAAAATAATTATGAGTTCATTTCTGCCTAAAACACATATTTACAAGATTCAATACCTCTGAATTAGGAAATATACAGTCAGCGCAATTGAAATTTTAAATAAATATAAAACTGCAAATCAATTACTATTAAGAGGCGCAATATTTCATTTTAAAACAGGCACTGATAGCGTGCGAGCTCGGTGCAGCTAAAATACCTATCTTCCCAATTTTAAAGTTGTAATAATGAAACCCCACTTCCAAAAAATCATTAGTGCAACCACTTTTTCGATTCAGTTATTAAGCTTCGAGCCGTTATCGCAAAATACTACCTCCCGTAATGAATTTCTCCCTATCCGTACGGAGCAGAAGGGAAACCCAGATAAAAACAACAACAGATAGCCCGCTTAATGAGCCGTCTGTATGCCCAAGAAAATCGATAAGAACACCAACCGAATTTCAACCCACTATTCCCGTGAACATTATCTACTTCTGCTGTCTGCCCACTTGACTGCGTTCTATCTCCTGCCGCTTATTTCTCATCCCCAATGCGTGCCAGCAACAATGTTCGAAACCTTTGCAATAACTCCCTTTCGAATAATCCTCCACCGCATTAGTTCCACATCAAACAAATATGCTTTCATAATTCTTGCAGGCATTTCGCTTATTTTAATCTCTCGTAATCTCCAGCTCATATTTAGGCGCATGTTTCTATCTTGTTTAAAGGTATTGTTCAAGGAGAAAACGATTTATAGTTCGCTGTTCAAGTTTATACTCGTAGTGTATTTAATATCAAATATTTTTATTAATTTTTATGTGAACTATTTGTAAAGAAATAAAATCTTTAAAATTACAAAGTTTTGGGTTGTTATGATTTTCGTATCTTTCGTTCAATATTTGATTTTATTATATCTCATTTGATTGATATATGATTTCTTACGAGACAGATAATAGACATACTTGGGCTTTTAAGGAACTATTCAAATATTGGTGTAATAGCTTTTTATTGCAAACCTATTAAAACTTATTTTACTCATTTCTTTTTTTTTTTCAAACTTTTAAAAGTTTTAGATATCTTTCTTCTGTCTTCTTACACAGAGTCAGTAAGAAATAAATTGCTTACGTTATATGACGCTCGAGTGTGTTTGATTTGTCCGAATGAGATGAAATTTGAGCTACACTTAGTTAAAATAATGCGCTAGAAAATTATAAACTAAAAATTTTAGTTCAAATATTCACCAGTGGGGGCTACTGTACGCAAAAAAATCATTTAAAGTATCATACATATTGAATAATCTTTAACGAAAATCAACTTGACAGCTGCTTAGATGGCTCTCGAGTGTTTTCTATTTTTTCGAATTAGATGAAATTTGAGCATCTTTTTATTCAAAAGATACGCTTGAAAATTATTAACTAAAAGAGTTTAGTTTAAAAATTCACCGATTGGTGGTACTGTACACCTAAGTTCATAAAAATTATCATGAATGTTAAAAAATCTTTAAAGAAAATTAACTTGACAGCTGCTTAGTAAGTCCCTCGTCTCAGCGTAGCCAAGGGGGGGGGGGGGGTACGGGTTCGTAAGTCCCCCCCACCCCCAACAATGATGTGAAAAAGTTACACACTGAGTGGTCAAAAAATTAGAGACGCCCGCGGTGCGAAATTAAACCATTTCACCAATGACGTAGAGTGACAGCACGACGGAAAAGAGGGTATATAAGGAACGACTAGCTTCAGACGCCATAGTTAGAATGAAACTTCTGAGCAAAATATTTAAACGAGTGTTGAAAGAGGCATGATCGTCGGTGCGAAATGATACGGTGCAAGCATTTTGGAAACGACCAAGCTTTTAGGATTTTCATGTGCATCAATATCTCGGCTGTATCGAGAGTGGCAATTAAACGCAAAAACTTCATCGCTAAGGACCATTCAGGTCGTAAAAGGAGGGTGAACGATAGAGGTGAAAGGCGAGTGGACGGTGCGCATCGTCCACACCAATTAAAGGACAACAACATGACAAATTACAGCGATATTCAATGCAGGTGCCTCGCAAAACATATTCCAACGCACAACGCGACGTACGTTGCCAAGTATGGGCTTTAGAAACCGGAGATCTTCACGAGTCCTTTTGGTTTCACAGAACAACTGGAACTAATGCCTCCTGTGGGCCCAGGAACGCCAAAATTGGTCACATAAGGACTGGAAAAGGTAAGTTTGGTCCGATGATTCTCGTTTCCTGCTCCATCATGAGGATGGCAGGATCAGAGTATGGCGTAAACAGCCCGAGTTCATGAACCCCTCCCGCAAAAAGACAACTCTTCAGGCAGGTGACGGAGGAACTATGGTGTGGAAAATGTTTTCCTGGTCTACACTTGGTCCTGTGATATCCGTAGACACATCTATGAACAACACCGAGTACATCCGCATAGTTGATGATCACGTGCACTCATTTATAGCTATAATGTTCCCTGATGTAGATGGTTACTTTCAACTGGATAATGATCATGCCACCGTTCTCGAACGGCCTCCCGGTGGTTCGAGGCACATCAATCAGAGTTTCACTTGCTTCCCTGGCCAGCTCAGTTCCCTGATTTAAATACTATAGAGCATTTGTGGGACGAAGTCGAAAGATCAGTTCACAGTTTGGAACCGCAATCGTCCACTCTGAACAAACTGCGAAATGCAATTATGTCGACATTCCTCCGCAGCAATATCAGTAACTTGTGGAATTCATGCCACGAAGAATAGCGGCTGTTATCAAAGCTAAATGTGAACAAACACGGTATTAGGTGGGTGTCTCTCTTTTTTTTTTGGCCACTGAGTTTATGTATTAGAGCCTAAAATTGCGCTTTTCGACATTGAATTTCGATAAACTTTATATGAAATCCTCACATCCCACATGAAAAATTTCGCGCCACTTCACCATTATATCGTTTAGTAATGTTCCGTAAATAAATAATTAACTATTTACCAAAGGCTGGAGTAAGTCTGTTTGAATTTGAAAAACATCGCCAAATGATGTTTTTTAGATTAGGTAGAGTTCATCTTAGTGGAAGGTAAGCACTAACGTACCTTCCAGGGTACTCTGTGCCTACTACTACACGTGGTTTGACCAATTAGCTGGTGGTGACCTAAGCTACTTTTCTTTTTCAAATTCAAACAGACTCAATCGATAAGCGAGAGAGAATATGGTTCTCCAATTAGAGAAAAAAACGGGAAATTGGGCCCATATTGAGCAGTTTTCATGTTTTTGTTTAGTTTTTTCACTTTCTGTGACAACTTAAATGCTATCTGAGCAGGGCGATATTGATCAGTGTTTTTCAACTTAACCTTTGTGTTTAATAATCCTCAAGCATATCATGAGAATTATCAGTAGTTCGAATATCATCTTATTTGGACCTATAGAACGCATTTTAGGGCTATCTAAAGTGGGCAATGTTTTTTCTTTTTTTGCTGACCCTGCCTTTATATAAAGTGGAATGCTAAATCATGTCCAAAGACGAAATTAGGAAAATAAGGTACTATGGTGCATAAATAAATGTAGTATAAAGAGGAGGTGCTGTCACGCAAGCTTTGTTTCTAATAAAATCACCATAAATAATAAGATATATAAATGTAATAAAAAATAATTTCGATGATGCGTGAATTCAAAATTAAAACTATAAGAAAAAAAGTACGGACAAAAATAATAAAATATTTTAAAAACTAATCACGGATGCAGTAACATTGTATAAAAATGTATAAAACTGCCAGCTTTAAATTTTGATTGTGAACCGCTAAGCAAAATGGCTGAAAATACCGTAGTCTGTCTCAATAGAAATGTTTCTAACTATTCTTTGCTCTTTTTTTTTTTTTCAGAACCGTTCCGTTGAAAGTTTTTTTTCTGTATTGTCTATTGTTCCCGAGAAACTAACGCAAATGACCCTTGTTAAATTCCTGATTTTTTTAGTTTAGAAACGTTTCCGTCATGATGTTTACAATTACTGTTAATTACGTCCTTTATGTTTTACAAAAAAAAAAAAAAAACTTTTTAAACAATGAAAGTTAACGAAAAGTTTTATTGTTTAAAAAGTTTTGGCTAAGGAAAAAAAAACATTTATACAAAGAAAGTTTCCTTTTTCACTATCTATCATGCATGAAAGAAGTAATAGGGTTTTTGAAAGCAAACAGTAAACTGTGTTTTTTTTTTCTTAAATTCATACCTCACATAAAAATAGCCGTAGTTTAAGTAACCTTCTATAGACAAATGTAGCTACCAGGTTTTTAGAAGAAAAACAATAAGTTAATGTAATTTAGAACGACGTCTTACATATCATCTTTAGTACCAATTCATTTAAAATGGCTTGTTTTTGCAATCCCTTCTTGCATGTAGCTGAAATGGAAGAGTATAGACAAACACATAAGCGTAGGTTACGTTAAATTTATTTCCAAAATTCTAAAAAAAAAAATGATACCCCTCAGTAGTTTTTGAATCTTGCTTGTTTCTTAAAAATAGTTTAAAGTTGCAGAATCACTTTCAGTAAATTAATAAATAAATAAATACAAGCAGCCTTATTAAAGGAATACATCAAGCCGGTAGAAAATAGAAAAATCGTTGAATGTTGAGAAAACCCATAAGTATGCCTTCTTCTTGATAGTTTTTTTCATTTATTTATTGCTACTGACACAAAGTAGTTCCCGCTTATCATAATATAATTTTAAGTGATTTAGAAGGGAAACATATAAATTATTTACTACTGGTTAGTGGGAAAATGCTAAAATAAACTAAGGGCACTAAAAATGCATATAATTATTTTTAAATAAAAAGTCCCGCCTTCAAAAAACAGCCAGCTACAAGAAAAAACTGATTGGTCACATCTACTTATAAATTACTACCAAACAATTAAATCAAAGTTATTTTACAATTTCAGAGCAGAAATCAACTAAACTGAACACCCACTTAAAATATAATGCTATTTTTGATTACTTTAGAAAAAACTATTTTTATACCTAAGTATAGTTCGGGCAAACCTATTCTAGCAGCATCATAATGTTTCCACAAGGACCTTCATAGTCTTCACAATGCTGTGATATTAGGTTTGCCCCAAATATAATTACGTACGTTTAGTTAATTTTTAATCACCTTTTAAAATCTGTGAAGTCGGCCTGGTACCGGGCCGTCTATGTTGCCACAACATATAAAATCTGAAGTATATTTCCATCTAAACACGGGAAAAATAATTTAAAAAAAAATCATATTTATGACTTCAGATCGCGCATTGACAGCAAAGTTTGAAAAAAATTAAAAAAACCGCCAATTTTCAAATATTTTTATAAAAATTTAAATGTTAAATTTTTTTGTGTTCTAATACCGTTCAAATGCTTTCTTTTAATAGTGTTTTCATATATCATTCAAAATATTTGCATTCCTTTACATTTTTTAACTCGTGCATAAGCCGTAAATCTACTTGAGATTAACCGAAAATCGACATTTCTAGCTTATTTTGCACATTACAATATTTCTTCATTTAGATCCCAGTAGTAGTTTTTTTACTATAAAGGTGCACTATACAGCTCTTTGCTGGAAATTCACTGACCATTCCGCAATTCTCTTAACTGCTAGGGTTTAATATTGGAATTTTAAGAATGCATTCTTAAGCAAATGTACAGTTCCTACTAGAAATGATAAACTATCCTTGTTTTCCACTGGTCAATCAATTAACTGTTTAATTGTTATAGTTCGAAGTTTGAAATCTTAATGTCGGTGAAAGAAATTCTCTTATAGCTAAAGAAGCGTATCCTGGTGGATAATCTTTTACGTTGTACAGTAGTGCAATCCAATTCCCTTGTATTTCGCATCTAGTCCACTGCCATATCCAATAACAATTCCTTGAAAATGGCAAAGGAAGTATTTCTTTTAATCACCGGATCCACGATGTTTGAATGATCTTCACACACCTGACTTGTAGATTATGTAACTTTAAATAACTGTACAGGCCCACGGTAGTTAGTTCTCTTCTTTAAATTTTAATTTTATTGAACCTTAGAAGTATACACTTTTTAAAGATATAATTTACGAACTTAGTAGTTTAGTTTGAAAGATATACTGCCCAAATACTCCGTTTGCACATGTTAAGGAATGCTAATGACTGAAAGTTTTTGGTTTCAGGAGAGCAAGATCAATCTCGCACTTTCGTTTCTGTATTACATTGACAATATCCATCAAATATACTTTCTCACTTTTTAAATCAGTTTTTAAAAGTTCGATTTCTTCCGACTGAGTTCTATCGAAGTTAATAATATATAATTATACAAAAAACAGTTGAAGTTTTACCTGTAATTCAGTTAATGTTCCTGTTTTACACTCTGGCTGTAGCAATGGTTATTAAGCTGGTTAGTGACTCGGTAGGTTGGGTATTTTGGCATGAGACAGAATATGGGTTAATGTTAAAAATGTTATGCTCGGGATCCACGATGTATAAAAATTGAGCTACCAGACCAGCGTCAGACCTTGATCCAAACGTAAGAACTAGTGTAAAACAATATAGTTATTGTGAATGTAAGTTATTTTACAAATATATAAGTCCTGAAATAACTACTCTTCTTGGGCACTGCACGGTGAAACACAAAGTGCAATCATTTACTTAGGGTTGGTTCTGGGTTGTTAATGGAACAAAATATGATTATATTTCCAGCAAAGAGCTGTATACTTCACATTTATTGGGAGAAATAACTATAACTTGAGTCTAAATGAAGCAATACTGTAATGAGTAAAAAAGCTAGAAATGTCGATTTTTGGTTAATTTCACGTAAATTTACGCTTTATGCGCGATTTAAAAATTGGCCATTTTTTGTCTTTTTTTCAAGTGTTGCTGCCAATGCGTGATCTGAAGACATAAATATTAATATTTTTCTTTTTTTTTTTTGGTGTTAGAGACGTTGCTTCAAGAAAATATTCTTTTTCTGGCCCACCCTACTATTCGGAACCAGACCACATTAACACTGGACCACCCGGGATATATATATATATATATATATATATATATATATATATATATATATATTTTTTTTTTTTTTTTTTTTTTTTCAAATAAGTCCAGACGTCTTCGAGTAATCGGGGAACATACATAAAAAGTCTCTGACGAATTCCTGAGTTCTCTTTTTGAAGTTGGTTAACACCTCACAGAAGTGAGGAACAAGAGCTATCACTGTTATTAGGATGCGCTTCTCAAATGGAATATGTTAAAACATAAAAGTTTTTTGATAAGAGTAACAAAGATGTTAAAGATTGATTAATTGACAGTGAAGTGACATAATATATGTAACTGAAAGATATTGTATTTTTGGTTGATACAATTATTGATAAGTAGAATATATTAATTTCGTTTGGTAACGATATAGATAAAGTAAAAGGAAAGCTTACCTTTATATATTTTTTTTTGATTTTAAAGTTTAACACTTCATTATTTTTTACTGGTTGACTATTCAACCAAATAAACCTTTTAGTAAGAAAAATAAGTATTTTATGCGCAAATCGTTCTTCTTTTGAAAATTTATTTAAGCTGGGAATATTATTTCGAACAAAAGTTTTGTTTTAGTTAAACTGCATGATTCCCCCCCCCCCCACTTTTTTTTTTGTCATCTTTAATAATGAAAACAAATTTTTAAAAAAAATAATAAGATTCCTTTTTAAAAAGTTTGAAAGAATTCATTGAAACAATCAGCATTTCAGAGAAAAACTAAATTTTATGTCATGTTTTCGTTAATTTACTTGCCTTCATTTCACATACCTCATAGTTTGTTTTCAGAAGTTTCTGTATGCATTAAAAACATAGATTTTCCAAAAGCTTGCGGGTCAATCGACAGAGGAATGTGTCACCAGTTTGAAAATTGCCATTGAAAGTTCCAGACGAATGAGTTAAATTAAGAGGATTTTTTTTTTTTTCATTATGAGAAAATTGCCAAATTAAAATACATTAAAAATTGAGGGGAGACTAAAGCTATGTGATTATAAATATTATTATTAACTACTGCAAGTATTTTTATGTAACACAATTCAAATTTCAGGGTAACTATAGTAAATTCGTAATATATGCTTTTTATAAAAGTTTCATAACGATATTACAATCTACAAAAAGTGATGGACATTCTTGTAGTTTGTAACAATGTACCGCATAACGCCACATAATGTTAAAAAGATAGAGATAAATTGTTACTTTATCTATTTTAACCATTTATAATTTCCTAGTTTTATTTTATGTTTTTTTTTCTTTTAATTCGTCATGGTTTTTCTTCCGTGTTTTATGTGAAAACGATTGAAGGCGATTTCTGGCAATATCAAGGCAATTTTTGCTCGTGAATCCGCTAAAAAACATTCGCTATGGGCCTAAGAATCACTTTTTTGTGAGTACTAGAAATTCCTAGTACCCCTTGAAAACGTGTTTAGAACATTTCAGAAAAAAATGTTTCAGTTGACTGATTGATCATAAAAATGTCGTTCGAATACGCTGCGTTAAAAAGAAAGTGTACTGAAATGTGCTCCGAACCTGTTTCGAATGTGTCCGACGCAGGATACTTGTTAAGTTTGAACTCGGGAACTCAGTTGAAAGCATATTAGGGGCACATCAGGGCGCAGTAGTGAAATTCTTTCATCACTTTCTTTCGTACAAATATGATTTTTTCAATATTTAACTCACTACCTGTCACTACAATTTCTCAACATCGTCGCCTCTTAGAAACAATAAGATACCTTATGCCAGGAATAACAGAAAAACATCCTATTGTTGTCTTGAAACGACGATATGATACTAAAAATTCTGTTGGAATTAACAACAATCGATCGTTGTCCCGACTGCCGCTAAAAATATGACCTTTCCTGGTCAAAAACCACCCGCTGCCCGACAGCTTGTCCCTGCCTTAAGAGATTTTTGTGAAAATAACAGCATAAGCAAACTGATATTAAACAAAGTAGTGTTCGACAAGTGGCGCAAAAAAATGTCCCGAATGTATTTTATAAGAAGAGACATTTTTCTCTGTTCAAACAATGATCTGAGATGCGTTCCCAGAAATATTCAAAAAGCAAACTGAATCAAAATTACTGTGGTGAAAACGTCTTGAAAACTGTTGCAAAAAGTGTGTTACAAAATGTTCTAAAAAAGAGACAACTGTCCGTGCTAAAAAATCGTCTGCATACTTGCTGTGTAGCTTTTGAAAACCTTCTTACTTCCGTAATGTATCATACAGTATAAACTTTCCCACGTGACGCCATCTTACTTCTTATTCCATGTAAAAGGAACAAAAACGTAGTTCACAAATTTCAAATACGTGATTTTTGTGGGAAGTGTAGACGTTTATGAGATGACAAAAGGTACGGAAATGCGAGGGCAAATCAAAAAGTCTTCGCGCCTAATTTTTATTTGCCAAAAAAAGATACATACAGGTATTTACAAATTTACGCAGTAAACTATGCCACTTACACTATTTCTCCACATAATCACCACACCGGTTTACACATTTGTGTTATCAAAACTCTAAATTAGAGATCCTGCTGTCGTAAAATTCTTCCGGCTGCCTGTGGAATCGCCGTCGAACCGCGTTCTTAGCTTCTGTCCTGACAGAAACTTCTTCAGTGGACGGATATCGTAAAACTCACTGAAGGGAAGGTCTGCGCTGCAGGTGCATTTCCCTGTGTATTGCCATTGTCATGGGCTTTTGTCCCTTGCTCCGTAGGGAATTGTTATGGGCTTTTGTCCCTTGCTCCGTACAAAACGAATAACACTTCGCTGCTCATAAGCTGTGGACATCTGAAGAACAACCGTCATCTTAAATGACTGATAGCAGCTCTGCTTTTCCGAGCAAAAAGTAAATATGGCTGGTACAGTTCAAGGAACTGTCACTGTTGGGAATGTATACGTTTGCTTTGTATTCACAACCGTATTTTGGCTAAAAAAATAGACGCAAAGACTTTTTGATTTGCCCTCCTATTTTTAATAATTTACTCATTTTTTAAAAACACACAATTCATGAGAAAATTACTTACGGAGACAAAGTCATTCATCTAGCAGAAAAACGATTTTCAATGCCTTATTTCATTTTATATTTGGATGTAATAACTAGCCCTGTCATCTCGTACTTTTTAAGTGCATAACTCTTTAAAAAATATTTATTTTACTTTGTAAAGAAATTTCTATGCTAAAAATACATTATCCAAAAGTAACAAAGTGTTTACTTTACCACAATTAATTAAAATTGTCCTTTATTCTTATCATTTAAGTCAAATCGATTAAGTTACATATATAAAAAGTTAAAAAGTGTCAAAAGATCATCCTTACATATATAATAACCAAATTCACTGATCGAGTAACACTCTGACGTCACCAGCATCGAAGCAATTTTTAAAATGAATTACTTTACAATTGAGAATGTTTATTGAATTTTGTAGATATTTTTACAAGAAAATAGCTGTTGTTCTTTCTATTATATTTTCAACTCTTCCCAATTTGTTGCTACCAAAAAGAGCACTTTGACGTTTCTGATTTTGCCAGAAAGGAACAGTTGCACAAAGATATGCGATCCGAAATATCAACGATCAAAATATCCCCAAACAAACAGTTGCTTCACTCAAACAAAGAAGCAATTTTCACCCGTCATTCCTTGACGGGCGATTTTCAAATTTTGGAATAATTTACGGCTTTCAATGCCCTACAGTTTTGAAACTAATTTTTTAAAAATTATTGAACACTAAAGTTCCATGTGAACTTTGAAAATACTTTTATCGAAAATATTAAGTTTTATTTCTTAAATAAATTTTGCTAGAATAAACGTATACTGTGACCTGCCTAGTGCTTTAATAATTTGTAGCATAATAAACACTGCTGTTCTCATAAACTGCCAGGAGCACAAGTGGTTGAAAATTATTTAAGCTTGCACACTTTCTTACTTAGCTACTAACATGAAAATACTGCTTAGATCTATAAAGATAAATTCAACTTCCCAACAGTAAAACGAAGCACTTGCAATTAATCAATGGTTTGACTTATACGAGATTTAGGATAACTCTTGTAAATTTAGGAATGTATGCTTTGAAATAATTTATAATGTATACTTAATAGTTTTACATGTTATGAGACGTCAAATTATAGTGAAGACTACAAGCAACAAGTAAATTTACGATGTAGAACTTATAAATTGAGGAAAGGTAAAGTTTCGCTAAAATATTTAGTTTGTTATAATTGTTTGACTTTTTAAATGACGCTGGTAATAATCATAAGATGCTGGTATAAAACTTAATCTTATTAAAGAAACGGTAACATATAGAAATTTATTATACTCGATAGGAAAAGTGGAAGATTATTTTATGTAGAAAATGTTAATGCGGCTAATAAAGACCTGTTGATTAGCGGCACGCAAAACGTCCAGAGTTTAAATTTTACCCATCATCATTGTTTCGTGAAATTAATAATAGATGATGAAACAAAAGAGCTCGAAAATATCCTATTTCAAATTATCTGAATTTTTAATTTTATTATTCATATACTTTTATTTTTTAATTTTTCAAATTTGTGGTGGCTGGAACTAAGACCAACAATAAGCGTTATCGAAATATGTTTCTGAAAGATAAATATGCAAGCGAAAAAGTTTTTAAATATTAAAATAGAACATCGTTGCTTTCCTTCGATGTGTTTCACTGAGTTTTTAATGGCTGAGATTCAGCATTTAGCAAAACCTGTGGCGACTTATTATTGTTATAATAGCACGACATTTTTTTTTGTTACATAATTAATGATACTAGCCTTACTATATAAAATAAAGTTTAACTGAAGTTGTTCCCGGAAAATGACTAGACTTTTTTTTTTTTTTTCAATGTTTCCCAACGTTTGCTCCATTAAGTCATATTCCTAAAAACTAATAAATGCAGTCATCCCTCCTGAGTATGGGCCGGTGTGGCCCGGCTGCTTAAGCATCAGACTTGTGACCGGAGGGTCCCGGGTGGGATCCTACTGGTCGAAAATCCATCGTCTTCCTTTGCGGCTACTGGGGGACGTTAAATATGCTCATGGTCACAAAGACCTCCAATTGGTGGACCAGGGATTGCTCGGCTTCTGGTCTGGATCAAAAAATCAGAGCTGTCTCCAGGATCCCACCCAACTAGTTAAACCACAAATAGTGGCAGGTATGGAGTGAAAAGTGAAATGCCTCCTATGTCCATTTCAATAAAGTATGTACTCTTAGTGCTACCCACACGGCTTTGCCCGTAGTAGAAAAAATGAAGAGGTCATTTGGTTCGCCTATATATTTACAAATAATGCATGATGAATTTCTCGTCAATTTGATATGTTCATTTGCTCGCATATATTGCGGTTTCACGTTATGATAACTTGGTAATTTACTCGCCCTTTTTATGATAATTTTGCTCAGACAATGTTCTTAAAATTGGAATAGAAAAAGAACAAAATCGAATTTTGGAAAAATCTCTTCAAAGTGCACACCCTATGCTACGAAATAATTCTGTGCCAAATTTCATGTAAATCGGTCGAACGCTCTAGCGCTATGCGCGTAGCAGACATACAGACATACAGAGAAACACTTTCAGCTTTATTATTAGTAAATAGTTATTAATTTTTTTTTTTGCACGTTGTACCACAAAAGAATTACTCGAAGATCGATACACCATTAAGTGTTACGTGTTGCTCGAGCAAAATGCAACGGAAGCGTACTAGGTGCGTCAACAAGCCTCCAAAGATGCATCTTTGTTTAGATCCCAAGTCGGAAAATGTAAGCTATTACAAGGAGGGCTGGAAGACGTCACTGATGGGCCCCAGTATGGATAATCCCAATTCTTCTACAGTCCCGACATGGCTTCTTGTTATTTCATTTATTTTCCTAGTTGAAGAAAGGCTCAACTGAAAGCAGTAAGAGTCTGTAAGAACATGCTATAAATTTCAATAAGGACTTCCAGAATGCGTTCCAAGCAAGTTTAATGGATCATTTTACTTTACTGAAACCAAGCTTAAAGCGTTTTTACCGGAACCTTGTAACATAACGTCAGATAGTCAGTATAATTTTATCTTGTTATCTAGAATTAACTATATGCACTAAAAAAAATTATTGCTACATAATAAAAGATATTAACCTTATCAAAGTAACCTTTTTATTTTGTAAGATGAATTGAGGCAATCAGAAGAAAAGAGATCAAAGTGGAGTTTTTTTCATTTTTGAGCAGAACGCGCATAAAATTGTTGTCCTAAATAAGCTTTTATAGATAACTTTTTCTGAATTAGGCTATATAGCAGGACCTAGCAAGGCTTCTAGAACTTTATCTTGCCTCACTACAGATGAGAGGTTCTCCTGTATTTTCACTTGTTATATCCATTTTTTTAACTCTACCACTTACATCTTTTCGTTTCTATCTGCCTCAATTGTATTAGTTAAGTGGCTAGCATTGCATTTCAAACACTCTTTGAACTCTAATAACTGATGGTTTTTTTAAATTGATGGCTGTAGGTATTGTCCGTTTTCCACGAGAAGACACTTCACTCCGCTACATTAAAATATATGCCAAAGTTAAGGTTGTATAGTTGTCTCATTTACAGGCACGATGATATGTTTACCGATCACCCCCCACGTAAAATTGAACTCTGCGTTCGAGAAGGAGGGACGGAGTTCCTTCTCGTGGAAAACGGACAATAAATATCTATGTAAAATAAAACATTCTACATATTTTGACACTTTTTGGCAATTATTTGCATTTTTTGGTGGTAGCATTTTCTGTATAAAAACGTTTTAATGTTACAACGTCACACAGTGCATTTTCCCCTCGGTAATGAATATTTTATTAGAATGTAGAAGTTACAAAATCTAAAGTCATTTTTATTAATTACGTAAGTTATGTACTTATATAAATTAATTGATTTATACTCGCTTATTTGCTCCAATTTATGCTTTTAAGTCTCTCCTGAGAAAATACGTCTAACATGTCTTCAGAGTTTCAATAATAGTCTAACATCGCTTGCATTGTTTCTATTCTAAAAAAAATCGTTTTCCTTTCGGTATCTTTTGTTTTGGTTCGCGTGGAAAAATAAAAAGAAACGTGAAAAGAGATAAGCTTTTGAAAGGCTTAAAAAGCATTAAAAAGAGATCAATGAAGCTAAAAGAATATGTAGGAAAATCCTGCGTTCATGTAAATGATAGGGGTTTGCAAAAAAAAAAGTCATTTTTTTCTCTCCAAGATTTTTTTTTTTTACATTTTATTTTCTTTCCATAGAGTTGTGATTGATGTGAAAATTGAAAAATTTTAAAATAATGTGGTTATCAGTTGAAACTAGTCAGTTGTTATGATTTTTAGATAATAGAATCCTTAATATGTTTTTTTCAACTGTATTCAATCGTTCGCAAGCAACATGTGTAATTATTAATTTGTCAAGCAGTAACTTTATCTAAAAATATTTGATTTTAAATTGCATCTTATCCCCGTTTTTATATTCACACCCTGTATTTTTGAGACAATATGGTGATTCAAAAAGGCATGTTAAAAAAATTTCTTCAAGATAACGTGACACCCCTCAATATTTTTAGACTTGTGGATAGTAATATACTGCAACGATTTCAGCTTCCTATTTCAACTGAAAAAGGGTGCTCAACACCTTCCCCCAAACTTTATACGCATGTAGAGGGGGATTAAAAAAATATATTGATCAAAAAAAAAAAAGCCACATATTATAATATATGCACTAGCAATGTGCACGTAAATTGCAATAAAGCAATTACCAAAAAGAACCAGCTGGGGAAATTAAATGTTTCTAAACTTGTGGCATTTTCTATACTATGGCTAATGTTAAATTAAGGGGTATTGAGCTCTTAAAATTTGAGTAAGAAGCTAAAAATGTTACAGCATAATACTAATTCATTTAAAAAAAAATAGAGGGTATCCCGGATTCTAGCTGAAAAAAAGTTTTTTTGAATCACCCTAATGAACAAGCTTACTATCAACGCTTATTAATAATAGGATTGGACTTTAAAATGTTGAAATTATGAATATAAAAAAATAGCTAAGCAATAATCTTCTGAAAACAGACATAATCAAAACTAAATCAACTCATCTATAAAACAGTTCCTGTTTGTTCGCCTTTTATTTTTATTCATTGCCATACTTATCTATTATTGTTCGTAATCCTGCCTCTAGTTGTTTTTACTTTTTCACATGCGTTTAATTACGTTCTCACTATATTTTAATCAAGTAAGAGGCAAATAGAAACACCTAATTATTTTTCAGATGTTTCATATTGTTTCGAAGTTTTCAAATTTAGGTTTTTTTTTTTTTAGTATTAACAATTGTCTCTGGACACATTCTGTGTAATGAGAAAAAAAAGACAGAGCAGTCATTTTTCAATAAGCACTGGAATGAATGTTTCAGAAAATTAAAAGCGTTTGTATACCATTTATGCTCTCAATTTTTGTAAGTAGAGCAAAAATGGGGTTGAATTGTCAAAGTCCATAGTAATAAATATAATGCACAACAATTTGAGGAAATGAAGCATAAATAAGAAAAAATGGTCTCTGGTCTGACCTCCATTAAAAAAAATGTTGTTAAAACTCCCAAAATATTATCAGCAAAAAAGTGCTCCGATTGAATGTCGTACAACCAGTGTTACAACTTTCGAATTCTTAGTTCAAAAGTCATTTTAAGCTTTTTGAAGTTCGTTTTTCTCAAGAACATTATAGAGCCCAGAATTCAGGCCGGTTCCGTAGAACTCACGTTATTCACCCAGGGCAATTTAACCAGGTCGTTTTTCTGCGGGTCTTAGGCTGAAGAACGAACTAATTATAAAATTTAATAATTGTTCGCCAATAATTGAAAAGAAATTTAGCATTTTAAATTCTTTTACATTTTTACAGCTTTGGTTTGTCCACTATAAAGTGAAATTTGTACAAAACATCTAGGTTTATTAGAGTAGTCAAACTTTTGTTGGCAGTTTTAAACGCGCGTTAAAGCAACTACTATTTTGTTTTTAATTGCTTAGGGCTAGTAATCATTTTGTTACTGGTGATGTTGAGAAACTGTTCATTACGCTTTACTGAAAATTGTAGCTCGAGATAGCGGGTATGGAATAAACTTAACTTTCATCGTTATTTAAAGTTTATACAGATTGAATCAATTAATTTCTAGAACAAAAAAGTATAATTAATAAGAAGCAAATATGAAGTTAATTTAAATCATAGTATGAAATTACTTTAAATGTAAAAAACGTTATAAATTGATTTAGAAGAATCAAACCTAAAAAATGATAAAATTAACATATATTTTTTAAAAATGTGAGAAAATAGGAAAAATTTTACCATCATGCGTATTTCCGAGTAATAATCTCGCAACAAACGCAGATAAATTCGTGGCGAATTTGTGTGTGATAGTTATTAGGTTGTGTAAATTTCCAACGATTTGTAAATAAATATCATTTTACGGACTATATGTATAATAAAATTTACATATTATGTTATTGAAACTTTTTTTAATGCATTTCACTCAAAATACATCAAAATACGCTATAAAATTGAAGACTTTGATACAAAGAGGTGTACATTTTAAAATCGAAAGGCCCCAAAATCAAAATTTTTAGATGATTTATTTGAATGGTGGGAAAACTATCATCTTTTTTTGAAGCAAGATATGGTAATAGCAACATTGAAAGATACTGCCATACAGCACGGTTTAAAACAAAAATATGATAAATCTAAATAAAATATTTGGAAATAAAATCTTACTAACGGTTGGTATTGCTCATCCGTTTTACTCAATTTTCAAAAAAGTCAACTGACATGCTTCTGCTTCTCACTGTCTCAATTTTTGATCTCACATTAACAAACAAAATACATTTCAAAGTTTATGCCTTTAAAAATGAAGTTATTCCGAAGGCAATTCACTTTAATTTCAGGGAGTTAAAACTTTTGATTTATACTTATTCCATTCCGAAATCTTAATAGTGAAAAATACGTGACAAGTTTGCTCCGAGAGGATAATGAAAATAATCAGCCAAGTAGTCGAACTAATTGAAATTCTTTACGTTATGATCACTCTTCGAGTTCCTCATTCATTCTAAATCATCACACAGGACGAAGTGGAAAACTTTATTGGAATAAAATTTCCGTTCCTTCCATTTCCCTCTTTACTGATAAAAATTCTGCGTGAGATCTCTTTTTTGCTGTTTGTCAGTAAGTTGAAGGGAGTTTTTCGGCCCCAATTTACTTCGTTTCTGAAAAAATGGATTGGGTTTTTTATTTTCGAAAAACATGGTCGTGCTTGCGATTCGAAAAAGGTTATTACGACTCTTCATTCTATTCTATGCATATGTATTATGCAAGCAATATGTTTATACATTTTATGGTAATAATTGTTGCATTTTTATCGTTGCATTTTTTGTCTCTATTTTTAAAACTGGACTATGTACGTAAAATAATTTTAAAAAAAATCAGCTATGTAGGGGAACGTGGGGCAAAGTAATATGGTTAAGATGACTTAAGATTGTTGGGATTCGAATCACTCTTTTGATTTTAACTCTTATCAGATTATCCAAAAATACCCCAATTCATCAGACCTTGACTTTTGGGAATCCTTTCATATTTTGAGGAACAGTTCTAACTTAGTTAACGATCTTAGTGCAGTTCCATATTTTTCTAACATTTGGCTCCCATATCTTTAATACTGTCCTTTCCCCATTCCCCCCCCCCTTTTTCCCCATTCATTTTTATCTATCTTCCTTTGTTTATTTTTACCTTTTTGTCTTGATTGACACCCCCCCCTCAATTTTCTTCTTTTTATCTTTATTTTTCCCTTTTTGAATATTTTTTGTTTCGGTTTATTTTATTTCTTGGTTTTCCATTCTGCTTTTCCTTTCTTGCGGTTCACGGTTACTGACAATTTCTTTTCCTTTTTGTTTAAGCTTCGGCTTAATCTTTGTCCAATTGAATTCTTTCTTTCTAGGTTCGTACCTAAGAGAAAGCTCTTGGCCTTTGCTTGCATTCCTATTGTTTCCTGATCGGTTTATAACTTTGTCATTGGTGTTTGGCTAATCCGCTGTTTTTATCTTTTAAGCTGCATGCTTATCTGCTCTTGGCTTTTGTCGGATGTCTTTTCATCCATAAGCTCATTATTTTTTGCATTGAAAAAGGCGTTCCCTGTAACGCCGAAACACGTGTCTGCTGTAATTTACAAATTTGTGCTTCTACTTACGTTGTTTTGTCTGACTTTAAGATGACTTAGTTTTTTCAAAACCAACAAATCAGAAATTTGTTTTGAAAATTACAGTGCACAAAGAAATAATATTGTATTTAGTAATAAAACTTGCGTTGAAACAGCAGTTTTTTAATTTTTGGCAGTTCATTTGAGTGTTCAAAAAAGAAGTGGAAACTTTCACTTTTTTTCATGAGGCAAAGTAAAAAGTACAATATTTTTATAATTAAATATATTTTATTCGATTAACAAAACTTATTTTTGATCGAAAGAATCAATAAATAATGGGTTGAATAAATAAATGAAAAGATTATTAATTAATATACATATATATAAACAAATAATTAAATAATTAAATCAATAATATAGGAAGAAAAACAAATGGGCGAGTGAAAGAATAAAAAAAATAAGAAAATAACTAAAGGAAAAATGAAAACGAAAGTGATTTATATTAAATGATTGAGTGAGTAAATTAAATACAGTATTTCACTTTGCCCCACCCACTTTGCTCCGCATATACTTGACTGATTGTACAAATTATTTTAAATATAAATAAGCTTAATATTAACAAAATAATACTGCATTGAATATTTCGTGATTTCAATTAATATTTTAAATGTTAGTAACAAGAACTTTATCATTTTATACTAACAAAAATAATTTTTGACTTACAACATAATATTACAATGTGAGTACATTTTTTTAAAAAAATTGCTTATATTACTAAATGCTTTAATCTTCGGTGGTATCTTTTTCCTGACTGGAATAGAATACATAAAATACTACATAGTTAAAATAATACCAGATAGGTTGAACTAAAAACAGTAAATATTTCATAATTTCACTTTACCCACTATTTCACTTTGCCCCGCTGGTTCACTTTGCCTCATGCTTCCCTACTGCAAATTATATGCATTGGAAATCGAGGTTTTTAGAAAAAAATAACTATAACATGCAAGGATTTTTTTCTATTTAAATTATTGACTTAGTAAAATATTCATTGTCATGATTTAAATTAATTTAAAACTAAAGGCTCACAAACTGCGCTCTGCAAACATGTCAGTCAGTTTTTCACTAACGCTTGTTAATTTCTACTTTTTATTGAAAAAAGGCTTATTGGTGTTCAATTTGAAAGTCGATAACATGATGTAAAACTTAAAACTTTTAAAAAATAACCAATTGTTGATTTTTCAAACTGCAATAATTTTGAATTTAAGAGATAACAGACTTTTACCAATGTGTGCAACTACACAAAAGAATAGAAAAAGTACATAAAAAGAGTAAAATTTACACGTTCTCAAATATTCAAGTATTCTTATTTACGTTATTTTTTTAAAATACTTTTTATTTTGACTTACATTTAAGTAAAAAATACAGGTAGACAAAAAACATTTAATCAATGATTTGAAATTCATTTTGAATATTTACACCGATTTTAATCAAAGCAGATTAATGTAAAATGTTCACTATTGATCAATCACCTATTTCTTTTAGTCCTTTTAAAATTGCAATAAAAAGAGTAAGCAAATGCCTGCCATCCGCTTGGATCCTATTCGTTACTGTCAACAAGAGACACGAGGTTAACGCCGCCAAATGGCGTATTTCTTTATTTAAATGTAGAGTTGGGGCAAATAAAATGAGGCAGCCTTGCCATGCTGTGATTCAGATCTGCGCAGCCTTCATAATGCTGACAGTTTAGATTTGCCCCAACTATAGTCTTTCTATGCCTTGAGTAAAATTTTAAGTTACTGGAAAGCCACACCTTTGATTTCTTTTTAATATTTGCGTTTGAACTGAATGAACAGTAACGTAGGTATATACTTGATTTCCATGCATATTTTTATGCTTAAATATGATTATCATCACTTAATTTGAATGAAAACTATAGTAATTGCCTTAGAATGGGGGTACTGAACTATTTTAGTCTTTATTCCAAAATTCTAAAGCTAGCTAATCTCTTTTCCTCACTCATCTGGTTGTTTACAAGTATGTTTACAAGTGGAAATTTTTTAACCTGCTCAAAGGCATTTTTATGTTATCTAAAATATACATTGCGGAATGGAGAATCAAAAATAAATAAATAAATGTAACAGAAAATATTTTAAAAAAAGCCTAAAAGGCCGAATAATGCTATAAAGCTGAACCTGAAACTTAAATTTGCAAATTAATTTTTTATGTCAGGATAAAAATCTCTTAATTACCTTGCATTATGAAACTTGTTAATGGAATCGCACTTAGAGATCCACAATATATTTTAATTATTCAACACACAGTATCAATTTTTAAAATATATTCAAAATTATATCTTAAATAAAATTGACGAGATGTAAAAAAAAAAAAAAAAAGACCTGTTAATAATGCCGCGTTTTCCCGTTACAGAAAGAAATTTGTATCTATCAACATATGTATACAATGTATATAACTCCCATATCCATATTACTAATGGATGATGTAATCTCTTGTTTTTTATTCTACTACATATACTACATTTTCCAATCCATCAACCAAAAGAAATAAGTTGCTATGCCAAGCTAATCCACATAGCTGACCCTTTTATAGCCATGAGTGACTGCCACTGCTATCTCTAGATCATGAATCATCGCCGCAATTTCCGGTTTTCAAAACAAATGAACTTGCTCTGCACTCAACCGATCTTCTGTACGGTAGATATCACTATGACAGGAAACCTCTTCCTATGCCGCTCGTCTAAAGACGGATAAAGGTCATTTGCTGGAGGACGTCCCAGCCACTAAACATCCTACAGGACCCCTTTAATTAGTCTCCGATATTTCATCCTTGAAATCCTCTTAAAAGTAAGGGAAAGGATAAGGAGTGTCTACCCAAGAAAAATGTCCACAAGGATAGTAATACATCGATGGTTTTCCAGATGAAGGGTAATTTTCGAAATGGCGTTTCTGGAGACAATCATTTGATGTAATGGTGATGTTTTCTTCTTTTATTAACAACAAGTCACTGCGTCAAGAATCATAAGCAAATCGATTGTTGTGTTTTCAATTTATGATTAAATGTATGACTTACGTTTTAAACAAACTATCTTTCTTCTCTTTGGACATTACATTTCGGCAATCAACACGTAGGTGTAATAGAATTGAGCATTTCTCACTATTTATCATTTTTGTATCATTGCGAGCATTGAATAATTTGTTCAGTACCTAATATTCCAAACGGAGTGTGTAAAAATGTAGTTCTACGTAGGAGGTAAAAGCATTCGTTAGCTTTTTGATTATGTAATTCATTATTATTTCTTGCAATAACTATTTTACAATCAAAACTTATTACCATTTATCGTAATATGTCTCAATATTTATCATAATTTCGTAAAACATATCTCACCACTATTCGTAATATTATAAAACATATTTCACCATTTATCGTAATAGCCGTAAACCTATCTCACCGTTTATCGTGCTTCTTACCGTTACGATTATTTATTAATTTCTTCAGTACATAATGTAACATACAGAATGTGTACAAAATTAATGTTACACCATAGGCAAGAGTATTTAGTAGCTTTTTAATTGTGCAATCATTATCTTTTTTTTCCTTGTTAAAGAACCTTTATTACTAATGCTGTTTATACTGAAACTAGCATAACGTAATTTTTTTATAATTATTGTGAAAAACGTTTAAATGCAGCACAGTACATTTATTTTGAAATAATTAGGAACCATTTTGACTAATTAATTACAATATAAGTTATAAAATGTGACATTAAGAATTAATCGCAAAAATGAAATTTTATCATAAAGCAAACTATAATATAAAATAGTACATAATGTAATTTAAAAATAATACATATTTCGGACGGCTTTGTCTCATCAAAACTATATTCAGTGATAAGTGCGATTTTCAATATTATAGAATAGTGAGAAGTCTGACACTTAACCCACTTACTTTAACATAAACCGTAAAAAATAGGAAAAACGCATCACACTTTCGCGTATTTCAATTCAAATTGCTTGCATCAAAATATTATATTTACCACTTTTCATGCATTTGAAACTCATATGTAAATGATTTTGTTTCTGCAAGCAGATGACAGAAACCTTATTTCCCAGAAGAACCGTTGAATATCGCGAAATGTTTTTAAAAGGCTCTTTGCAAGAAGCATTTCAATAAAATATTTTCTTCGTAAGAGAAAATGTTACAGCGATGTAAATATATGTTACGTAGGTTCTTATTTTAGTGAATTTGAACCTCAAAGAATTAACTGAAAGCACTTTTAAAAATGCTTTCCGTATGTAAATATTTTAAACATATAAATGTATGTTATTTTATCTTTCTGATATTAGATCAACTCACTCACAGAAAAAGACGGCTATAATATCTTTTTTTATTGATTTATTTATTTTATTTATTTATTTATTTATTTATTTTATTTTATTTTATTTTTTTTTTGAATTCAAAGGCCTTATATGTTGAGGCTAAGCATCAATGAATCAAATAATACCAAATTAAACAAATTGCTGAAAAATTCAATGGAAAAGCATTGAAATAGATGATATCTAAATTTGAGTAAAACTGAGTTTGCTAACGTATTGAATTCGGGTACTAAGTTATACCATTAGAATACAAGAAACCTATATAGCATATACTCATATAAATGGCAATAGGTTTTAATGAATATTGCTTTTACCTGTGATAGAAATGATGATCCTTGACATTATATCTTGCTTGATCGATCTCGTTTATTTGAGCTAGGTAAAGTAAACTAAGCTATGTAATTTTGAGTAGGTAAAGGACTCTAGCTATAAATTTGTATTTTTCATGTTTTGACTTTTTGTCATTTTTTGCATGTTAGCTCCTTTGAACATGCCTACTTATTTAGTTTTGGCTGAAAAAAAATTTAAAAAAAGTTCAACTTCAACTTTTCCCCATTTATAGTATGGAATACAAAACGCGTTTTCCAAATACCTCGAGAACCATTTCTGCAGATACTGCCTTTTACCTGTCCACAACAGTGTTTAGTTAGATATACGAGTACTTATCATAAGGGTATATGCATTTATAAAAAAAAAAAATGTGTTGTTTTAGGTACATACAGTGGCTCGCAAAAGTCTTCGTACACCTACGACTTTCAACGAAATAGACCCCAAATCATTGGTTAGAATTAATATTTCGAAATAGGTATTTAATTATAAGATCTATGATCAATTTTTAACAAAACTGCATGAAAGGTTTTTAAAAAATATTAAAACTTAATTTTTTTTAAATCAAAAATTGAAAAGTACCGGAAATTCTACCTCACAAAAGTCTTCGTACACTTTATAAAATGTCTATATATTATTGAATAATCTAACTTTTGATTAAGTTATTAATTAGTAGAATATCATACAGTATTCATAACACCTTTTAAACGTCTGGGAATAGATTTCATTCTTTTTCTTTATTTTTTTAGCGTAATTTCTGAGTAGTGTTCTACCACACTTCGAGTATTACTATTTCTAGCTCTATTTTCGTTTTAAAGCCCTATTTTCGTAATCTAGCCTCCAGATATCTCTAAATACGTTACATTAAGTTACAATCTGGATATTGATGGGGTATTTTCTAAACTTTGGGACAATTTTCGAGGCACTAGACGCAAACGTGGAAAACCGTATGCTTCTTATCGTTATCTTGATAAAAAACAAAGTTAGTTCCAATAACCAAATTTTTGGTTAAGAGTTCAAAATTGGTTTTTAAAATATTTAAAGGAACATCATGATTCATTATTTCATCAAAAAATTACAAACTGCCAAGTCCTGATGCTGATATGCACCCTCACACTAAAACACCTTCACAGTCCTGATTAACTGATCCAACTCAATTCTTAAGATTAAGTTCCTAATTTTTTCTTCCACTTACAGTTATACAACAATTTAAGCAAAAATGTTGAATTAATTTTTATCTGTGTAAGTAAGACATGATTCTAAACTGTTTTTAGCTTATTTATCATTGATTTTGGGACGAAAAGCGTAAGCTTTCTGTTCTTCGCACGACCAAGAAAGTTTCTGCGGGAAGAGGTCCCATTTAATAAAGCTAATCAAAGAACTTGGCGAACAATTTTAGGTGAAAATTAAATGTAAAATGTTTCATTCAACTCTGCAGAAACTTTTACAGTACTCAAATGTGTATTTTTCATAAATGTTTTAACTTTAAACCTACGATCACGTTTTGTCAACTTTGCCGGTTGACCTTTTCTTACCTTGTTTTCGATCCGATTCCTTTCTTTAAAGCATTTTATAAAGCACTTTACTGTACAAACAAATAAATTAACTAATTTAGAGACATTTCAAACCAATTTACCACTACTGTGGGGGGGGGGGGGGGGGGAATTCAAATTTTAAGTGGCGTTTGCGGTTTTTTACGAATACCAGCCATTTTACAGTAATAAGCAATATATTCAGGAATAAATAAACAAAAAATTAAAACCAAATGACTTATAAGGGTCAACACAGTGCAAAAATATTAATAAAACGGCATATGATAGTTTTTAATCATGAATTTATTCGAAAATATTTGAGTGTGCGATGACTTTTGTGGCGTGTTATTTCTCTGTCTCTTCGTTTTCTGACCCATTTCAAAAAGAAGATTCGTCAATATTTTGAAAAAAACCAATGGGTTATATTTAGAATGACATAGGAATGATGTGAAAAAATAATGGACTTATATATTCGAATTCAGATTTGAGTTATTTTGGTTTTACTAAAAAATTTCAAAGTGTAGGAACACTTTTGGGAACCACTGTATATAAAGCAAAATGGATAAGTTAGTGTATATCGAAGGGAAAAAAAAATAAATATGTTCACTATCTGACCTGAAATATGTTAAAGAGTGTGTATAACGGCTTAGAATATGTTTAATCCCATATATGTAATTAAAAAAAACGTACATACTCTAGAAGTCTTTTCTAAGCACACAACATAAGAATTTTTGTTTGCAAGTAGACTAAAAAAAACAATTTATGTTGAAGATGCATAAATAACCATAAAACATTATTATTATTGTTCTTTTTTTTTTTTTTTTTTTGAGTCCTAAATTGGAGTTAAAAAATATCTTATTATATTTTTGCAATTCAAACTCAGAATAAAGAGAAATAATCTCGATCAGAGGAATCAAAAACAAAAATAAATATTCATGCTTCATCTAAAGTAACTACTTTCACTTTTATGCTGATTTGAGAAAATAGATAACGCATATTATACTTTCGTCAAATCTGGATCAATCTGCCTTTACATACACTAAAAACATCATTAACTAGTACAGATCTCCAAAAAGGGAACTTATAAAACTAGTACACAATAAGTAACTCATTTTATTGATTTCAATTTCGTTACATAACCATGTCTATGTATTCAACTTTGAGATAACATATATAAATTTTATAGCCATAGTGCCAGACGTAATTCCAGTTCACAAAGAAACATTGAATGGTTCTTCAATCGGAGGAATGTCTTGTAGATTTCGAGCAGATTTATTCAAAATGAAGCTTTGGAAAGAAACGGGGGATTTATTGCAAAGACGCTTGGCTCCTATGTTGAACATAACTGTGAAATTGTTTGGAAAAAGAGCTTTTACAAGAATTTATTCTGAGCTTGATAAAACATCTTGCTGTTCTATCGATATATTCTTTTATAGATAGGACACATTCTTAAAGAAAGTTTGAAGGATAAATGAAAGTCATGACTTCTGAAATAAACTTTAAGGTTAATCATTAGCATTTAATCTGAAAACTTCTTAATCAGGAAATTATTCAGTTTTGATTGAATATTTTATTTTAATTTTTCCCCCTTTTTTCATTTGAATTTTTATTTGTGAACAGGGATTTTGTTCGTCGTTATTGGTAGGTATATTTTAAAGGTGACTGAATTAGTAATAAATAAATGATTACTGTGAGAAATATTACATATTTTTATTTATTACATTTCTTACTTTAAAATAAAAATCATTTTTATTGTTGAAGTTTACCCTTAAAGTGTTTTGCTCCCCGGCGACTCTCTAAGTGTTTACCTTTTTTATTATGCCAGTGCAACATTTTGATCCTATGATAATAAGTTAGGAAAATGGCCCGCTGTCAAATTTAGAATAAATACTTGCTACGCAAATTGCACGGAATATGAGAACGTGTGCGAGACTTATTGCAACTTACAGAAAGTGCGTAAGGTAACAGCAATGGTAATGCAAAATGAATTAAGAGACAAGGGTCCTTGAATAAAACGGAACTCGATTGTTAACAATAATTAAAATCCACCTGTTGACATAAAGTAATTTCTGTAACAATCTAATATCTTCCAAACTTATTAACTATGTTTACCCTCCATACCTGTGTTATGGTATTATGTATACGGTATCCGGACGTAATCCCGACAGTCGAAATACCGACAAGCCAGAAAATCCCGACAGCCGAAATCTCGACGAGCCAGAATCCCGACGGGGTCGAAATCCTCACAAACCAAAATCCCGACAGGGACGAAATCCCGACAGATCAAAATCCCGACAGGGTCGAAATCCTGACAGACCAAAACCCCGACAGGGCCGAAATCCCGACCAACCGAAATCCCGTCAGGGTCGAAATCCCGACAAGCCAGAATCCCGACAGGGTCAAATTCCCGACAAATCGAAATCCCGACAAAACGAAGTCTTGACTGTCCAATATCCAGGGCAGTAGAAATCGCAGTCTGGCTGGTTTTGGGGTTGAGGTGTCGGAATCTGTAGTCGAAGGTTTAAAATTTCAAGAGTCGGAGTCGGTCATTTTCTGTCAAAGTCCACAACTCTGCCAGTGCTGGTGGAGTCAGACTGGTTTTGGAATAAAAGAGTCGGAGTCGAAGGCTCTCCAACTCCTCAAACCTGCAAAAATCCCAATAAGGCATAGAAGCCCCTCAAACTAGTAAATTTTCACTACAGAAATTTCGAAAGAATGCTAATTCAGTTTTTACTTCCTTTTGCAAAAAAGGAAGTATTGTATTCGCAAAAAAAATTTCACTCCAAAATCGGCCTTAATTTCCATTTTGCTTATCCCCAAATGAATGTTGAGTTTTTTTTTTTTTTTTTCGACCCGACCACACATGGATACATTGCGTAGGAACGTACAGACACCCGAAACATCAATTTTGACGATCCTCGAGTTAATTACAACGATTTTTCTCGTGACGTCCGTATGTATGTGTGTATGTATCTCGCATAACTCAAAAAAATTATGTCTTAGAAAGTTGAAATTGGTACGTAGACTCCTAGTGGGGTCTAGTTGTGCACCTTCCCTTTTGGTTGCTTTCGGATGTTCCTAAGGAGTTTTTTTTACACCTTTTTGGAGGGAAATCATTGTTAATTTCAATGCTAACTTAAGTGGTGTTATAATTTGTCAAAAACTTGGAGATATGTCGTCAAGCTTTCAGCCGCGAAGTTTTGTCGCCAACTTGGCGACAAATTTGGCGATTTTTTTTTTCCAAATCTGGTTTTATTTTGGCCAATATTGGTAATATTCAGAGAGTTGACCATTAAATTACGTTAAAATGTCCAATTTTGGGAAAACCAATCTGTATAAACGTTTCTTTGCTCCGGTTCGCAAAAAAAATATTTAAAGTGTTTCTTTGCATAATCCAAGGCACTACTGTCATTAAATTGACGTAAAAGGTAGTCATGTGATGCACATATCAGCTAGTTATTTTATGTCCCGGGTATTTACATTACAAAAAAAACGAGCTGATGTGTGCATCACATAAATTCCTTTTACACCTATTTAATGTTACTTCCCCATTATTGCAGTTTTAATGTGATTCAAGAGTTAACACTAAATATCACCAACAATGGTCACATTGAAACCAGATTTTAAAAAAATCGCCAAGTTGGCGACAAAACTTGGCAACCAAAAGACTAAAGGAGTCTGCGTAATAAATTTCAACTTTCTAGGACATACCGTTCTTGAGTTATGCGACATACACACACACATACACACATACGCATATACGCACATACATACGTACATACAGACGTCACGAGAAAACTCGCTGTTATTAACTCGAGAAACGACAAAATGGAAATTTCGGGAGTCTATACGTTCTTAGGAACATATGTAATACTTTGCTAGTTTAGATTTTTTTTTTCTTTTTAAAGCTTGCTCATATTCTCTTTATTTTTTTCTCTTGGCTGATCTTGAGGCGAACTAAGAAAAATTTTAAATTTAAATTATTTTTCATTGCTTATTTAATCACGCTAATTATGACTCTCGCAAAATGATTAAAAAAAATAAAAAAACAGAAATAGGGCCAGTTTAAATAAATTTGCACCTGTACGCTAAATTTTGTCTGAAACCTTGCCTTACTTCTTGAGATAATAGCAGTCATAGTAAACGAGAAAGAATATCTGTTTCCGCCATCTCTTTGAAAGGATAAACACCAATAAAAAAAAAAAAAATCAGCACCTTGTGTTATACAAGGTCTGCAGACCAAATTTTGTCTGAATCCTTGCATTACTTCTCGAGACATGGCAGTCACAAATAATGAGAGAAAAACGTTCGACTGCTCCGCCCTCCTGAAGCTATAGGCACCAAATTGAATCATCTGTACCTTCTGGGGTCTACCCTTTTTCTAAATCAGTCAATCACTTCTTGAGATATAGAAGTCTCGCATGACATAGAAAAAGTCGCACTCCACCCTCTTGGAGAAAATGGAACCAAAAGACCATTCAGCACCAAATCACATGTGATTCCATGCTTTTACCAAATGTCATTTGAATTCATATTGAACTCTGTTTTGAAATAAAGAGATCACAAAAATAGTAATGTGTAATATGCAAACTATACATGTAATACGTGTAATCGTGTAATATTACATATATGTAATATGTATATATATATATATATATATATATATATATATATATATATATATATATATATATATATATATATATATATATATATATATATATATATATATACATATATATATATATATATATATATATTAGGGTGGTCCTTATTTATAAGGAAAAAAATTTTTTTTCGAATTTTTTAGAAATTATTTGCCAGAATGTACCTTTATATAAGACATGAAAATATAACAAATTTCAGCTCAATCGGTTAATATTAACACGTGCCGCATCGACGCTGAAGTTGTGAGATTCAATGTAAGGCAGTTATTACCTATAAGAACGACAATGTACGCTCGACTGTAAACATAAAATTACGCATTTTTATTAAATTTTAGTATAAAAACATACTAATTAAAATGAAAACGTAAAATAAAGATATAGTTTATCCTAATACTATATTTTTTATTTATTGAAATGATACATCCACTTCAGATACATATTTTGGATTTAAGTAAGCCTCCTTTTGTGGCGACTGGGAACTCTCTCCGGTACTCCTGAACAACCTGAATAAAAAAAAAATAATATTGAATGTGTTTTCTAAACCTAGCCTATATAATGTGTTCAAGAAAAAAATAACAAAAAATTAAATTTGTTTATACATACCTGTATCAAAAATTGTTTTTGATGTTCATTTTTCGTCATTTTTTCATTGTAATCCTCAATCAACTTGACTCCTCTTTCTGCAATATCATTTGTACATTTTAAGGTTGAAATGATATTTTTTCCTGTGCGATAATCCTCTCTGTTTTCCCAATTCAGCGGATCGTCCTGAAGAAATTCAACACAAATACCGAATCGTTTAAATAACTGAAGTGAATTGGCGGACAATAATTCAGTTGGTAGATCTTTTTGAACAAAATTTTGGACATCTCGGATTTGCAACGATAGTTTTTTCTCAATGACTTCTGTCTCTTCATTTTCTTCTTCTTTTTCATTCACAGTTTCTATGTTTTTACTTGCACATTCCATAATTTTTTGAGCCATTCTAATTTTTTCAACTCTCTCAATTCTATCGTCAAATATTGCCATGGCAGCACACTCTTCACTTAGATACCATAAATGGTTTTAAAATTTTGTTATTGCAATGGTTGGCAATGTTTTCATTAATATTTTTAAATTTAACCAATTTTCTCAAAAAATATATATTCATTTAGGGGAGCTCCTGTAGTATTCGTTGCTGAAAACCAGGCCTCTACATAACAGTATACAACGAAAACGCAAATTTCTGCATTCAGTTTGGAATTATCCTTTCTCATTTTCATTTGATCGCGAAATAAAAAAAGTTTTAAACAATAAATCGCTTTAGACATCCATCTCGCTAAATGATATGCACCGGGGGCCCTAAAACTCACATTTGTTTTATCTCCCAAAAAAATGAGCGTCAATTGCAAAAACTCTTTGTAGTCATCACGTGGTTGCTCTTCTGCAAGTTTCTGTTTCACAAAATAAATAATTTCGGGCGCTACATCTTTCAGTGCATTATAAACGGCTTCATCGCTGGTATAATCTAAAAATTTCATTTTATCAATATTCTTCCAGTTTTCTTTAAGTGCTTTGAATTGAGCAATTTCAGGGCCGGATGTTACAATTGCTTTTGTCCTCGTGAATACACCAGCCAAAACGACCTCAAATATATGGTGTCGGCATGGAAGCCACAAAATATCTCGCCCTAACCTTTGTTGAAGCAGAACTGCAGCTCCTTTTATACGTCCAGTGTTTGATGCTGTAGTATCAAACAAAAGGCTTGAATTTTTTCGGTTAAATTCCATTCATCAGTGATATGGAACACAGCAGAGCAAACTTCCGATCCTCCTGATGATGCAATTCCAGGTACTCCTAATAATTGTTCAAAATCTAAACCAACCGCGATCACAGGAAGCCGATCAATTTTCTCATTTTTTGTGATATCAGGCAATAATTTGGAATCCCAATGCACTTGCAATAAAATTTGCATCATTTCCTACCGATTTTATTGATGAATATTTTATTTTCCGCAAAATCTCTCTATTTCTTTTGATAGACGATCTATTGAGAACAAACTCGGTGATATCTATATTAAGAGCTTCTAGGACGGCAGAAATAATATGCATTGCATCCCTGTCACTCACTTTACATTTGTCCAAGGCAGCGGCCAGGCGAGGTGTCATTAACGTCTTTCGTCCTCTCTTGTTTGAAGATGGACCCTGTTGAGATTCCGATATGAAATATATGTCATCTTCACTGTTGTCTTGATTTATCATTTTTTTCTGTGAATCTTCGTGTTCTTTATCTTCCATTTCAAAATGTCCAATCAAACAACTAGAATTTTCCAACAAATCTTCTTTTCTTTTCAACTCTGCAGCTGTGCGTTCTTCTTTCCGCTTTTCCTTACGTAATAATTTGATATCTACTCCCAACATACAACCTACTCTACCTTTCTCCCCTTTGCTTAATTAAAAATTCTCTATCTTCGGCGATTTTAATCTCATTTAACGCATTTAAGGTGGCAATATCGAAAAGGTTGTCTAAAGCTTCTTTAAAATCATTTTCTTTTTCTCTCTGCCGTTCAGTATCTCTATTTTTAGATTTTTCTAAATTTCTGACATTATCGTACAAAGATTTTAATTTCGAAATACAGTTTGAACGGTTTTGAACTGGGATTCTTGCTTTTTTCCAAAAAACGACCACTTCATCAATAACTAAAGCACTGCTGTCATTAAGATTTAAATTTACCACTCTCATGTTATAAAAAAGTACACTCAAAACATCTCGTTTACATGGTAATTTACTACCGCAGATTTGATTTTTCATCACTCCAACTAGATAAATATTGTTCCGCAAAGTGGACATTTCAGCACTTTTATCAATTACTTATATAGCACGTCTTTTCTTATGCACTTCAAGTACGAAACTAAAACGAATGTAGCATTGAACAAATAATATGTAAAAACAAAATTGACTTGTCGAGACTTGTAGTCGCGCTTGTAGCGAATTCGAACGCACTTGGCGCCGACTCGTCGTAGCATGTTAGACAGTCAGATGCATGAAACTTCAAGGCCAATGCGGCACGTGTTAATATTATCGGATTGAGCTGAAATTTTGTATTCTTAATGTTTTGGTGTAACTGAACAAAATTACAAATAATTTTGAAAAAATATGAACTTTCGAAAATAAGGACCACCCTAATATATATATATATATATATATATATATATATATATATATATATATATATATATATATATATATATATATATATATATATATATGTTATATATATATATATATATGTAATATGTGTATATATGTATGTAATATATGCATAAAAGAACTGAACATTTTAAGTAATATGTAAACATATTAAAAACTGAACATGTGTCGAGGACGTGGCGCCCGCCGAAGGCGGCTAGGATTTAGTTAAAAATTGTCTTTTATTAAGCAAAATTGAGTGTTTCTATTTAGATTTTGTTATCGGGATTCTCGAGCTTGTCGAGATTTTGATGATGTCGGGATTCTGACTTATCGGGATTTTGACTATGTCGGGATTCTGGCCAGTCGGGATTTTGACCTTGTCGGGATCCTGGCTTGTCGGGATTTTGACCCTGTCGGGATTTTGACCATGTCGGGATTTCAACCCTGTCGGGATTCTGGCTTGTCGGGATTTCGACTCTGGCAGTCGGGATACCGTCTGTCGGGATTCTGGCTTGTCGGGTTTTGGGCTGTCGGGATTTCGACCCAGACCCTATGTATACATACCTATCAAATTTAGAATAAGTACTTGCTACTTAATTTGTATGGAATGAGAACGTGTGCAAAACTCATTACATATCCTAAAAAGTGCATAAGGTACATCAATGAGAATGCAAAATGAGTTATGTAAGATATGTCACATTATTTGCGAACAAAGACAAGGATCTTTGAATAAGAAGAAACTAGATTGTTAACAATAAGAAAAATCCACCTATTGACATAAAGTGATTTCTATAGCAGTTCAACAGTTTTCAAACGTAGAAACTATTTTTTACTTTCTTACCTGTGGCAGAGCACTGTATTATTTCGGAATGTTGCTTAAATACAGTTACTGATGCTGATATCGGTACATGACCTCTTCGCGGTCTCTAATTACGTTTTCCTTTTCTTTTTTTTTTCAATACATAAAACAACAGATGCGTGTTGTGTATGCATTACAATAATGTAGTATCCAATTAAAAAACAAGAAAAATGGAAACAATTTTTGAAAATATCTTGAATGTAGGGGAAACCCGGGCAACGTGAATACCTTAAGCTTTCCTTTATTATTGTCGTTTAGATATAACTTTGGAAATTGGAACAAATGTTTATAGTCAGTCTTCATTTAATGAACTTACGTAATGCAATAACAGTTGTCCTTAATATGAATTACACTATTAGATATAAGGCCAAATTTCAACAATGGCATGAATATCCACTTTGCCCAACACCCCGGGTAAAGTGGATTCGGTACTGGGGCAAAGCGAACAACAACATTATTTGTCATGAAACTAAATACTATTAAAAATAAAATAACCATCACAAATTAAAGGAACATATCCAGAAAACATTTTATTGCTACAATGCTAATTATTATATTTATTACAAACAAATAAATTCAACTTTAAAATAAAATAAACGCCAAAAGGTAGGGGAACATATTAAAAATTTTTTGCTACAATGCTAATTATTGTAGTTATTACAAACAAAAAAAAATGAACTTTAAAATAAAATAAACGTCAAAAATTAAAGGAACATATTAAAAAACTTTTGCCGCAATGCTAATTATTGTAGTTATTAAAAACAAAGAAATTGAACTTAAAAATAAAATAAACATCGAAAATTACAGGCTCATATAAAAAAGCATTTTTCTACAGTACTAATTATTGCAGTATTTATTATAACAAACAAAGAAATTAAAATAAAAAAAGTCAACATCCAAAGTTTAGGAGCATATAAAAAAAAACATTTTTCTGCTGCAATGACTAATTATTGCAGTTATCACAAACAAAATTATTACAATTTTCGAATGCTGAATACTCTTTAGGACACCATTGAGTAAAAATACGACATTGTATCCAGTTTTAATTTGTCTAATCATCTTCTTCAATGAACATTTCATCACAGGAAAAGCTCCTTACATCATCAAATTTCTTTACTTCCTTCTTCTTATCATTCTCTTATGCAGTCCTATGTTTTGTAGCAGAGATTTCTGATTTAGTGTTTTTGGTAGTGGTCTTTTTAACAGTCTTTTGAGAAGCTTTAGTCAAAACGTCATCTAGTTACGTCAGGACAGTTTTTTTTTCTTTTTTTTTCTGATTGTACTTTACTGGAGTAGTGCTTTTTAGAAGTCTAGATATCTGTAGTTTTCGTTTGCGTGTTGTTATTGATTTAACAGGCTGAGGAATAAGTTATAAAACTGAAAGACTGTAGTAGTTCTTAGAACATCCAGGTTTGGATGAAGCGGTGGGAACATGATTGTCTTGGATTTATTCTGTTGTTTCAGATCCCAAGGGAGTATAAGGATGGTCTTCAATGACAGCATTGTCTTGAGATCTTAAACTTGAAGAATTTCCAGGTTCGGATGAAGTGACTTGTCATGACCGGGCATAATGAATATGGTATCCACTTTGCCCCATCCGCTTTGCCCTTCAGGTACATTTTTGAGGTTACTAAAAATTACTAAAAACCCAGAGCATACAAACTCGTCGTCTACGAATGGTTTAAAGCTATATAATCGTACATCAAATTCTACTCACAAAAAAGAACATGCCACAATTAGTATTAAAGTTATGAATGAAGCACTAACCTCTATAAACTAATATTGTTTTCCCCAAAACATACTTTGTTCGGTCACTGGCGTCACGTGACGCGACCTCGTCTCGACGTGTTTGCCGCACACGGAGCGGCAACAGGCGACCGTTTCTATAACATTGCGGCTGCCGGCCAACTAATTATTTGGGAGTTATAGGCAAAATTCGCTTTGCCCGGGATATCCACTTTAGCCGGGTTTCCCCTACTGCAATAAGCAAGAAAGTAGGTAATTTTTGAACAATGTTTCAAATCTAGTTCACGATATTCGATATGAAATTCAATTGTTGGAAACTTGTTTAGTATAAATTATGTTTTCCTACTTTACTGTAAAGTTAAGATTTTTCGAACTGATAGGATAAGACCGGGGGTTTAAGCTTTTGCCACAAAATTCCTTGATACAAAGTAGAACAACTTATGCCTTTTGAGAAGAATATTACGATTGATAATATTGAGAGTAAATACTACGGATACGAAAAAGGGCAACATTTCATGGGAACTCAGAAAAGTTGAGCACTTACAATTTTAATTAAACATTTAGATGCTTGAGGGACTTCATTCTACTATTTATGTATAAATACTAAATATATGGCTAAGCATTTCATTCATTATAAAATATACCTTGAATCTGACGATCCCTAGATTAAAACGTTCAATAAGCTTGAGACTTTAATTGATAAATCTTGCCCGAGTTTTCTGTATTTATTACTGATTTAACTAATTAGAAACATTTGCTTGTGTAAAATATTTTCGTAAAGTGAAAGAACGAATAGCAACTATGTATCACGAAGCTCTCAATTAAAATGCTTAAAAGACAATGTTCGCTAATTAATTATACCTGTTAATGTGACAAAGCAAGTAAAAGAATAATTAATCAAAGATTTTAGAAATCCTGATATGTGCTAAAAGACCGCTCTAAATTATGTAAGTGCGGTAAAGATATTTTAACAAACGCGTAAATATTGCGCTTCACTGTGACATTTTTATGCAAGCGAAAAATAGTATACATTAATTGAGTTAGTTGAATTGTAAAAATTGGCTTTTGACATTTTTCTTGTATAGTTTTGTATTTACGTATACAATCCTTCATCCGTAAACAGTGCAAAACTAGCTTGTTAGCTATTGGATTGGACCACTTTTGCTTCGGCAATCCGGTTTTGTAATATTTTCACCTACATTTTTTTTATGTAACTAATGTAAAAACTCGATGAGGGTAAATTACTCATTTTTTGGGCACCTTTTTTCCCCTGACAACCCTGGTTAGGATCCGGTAAAAATTAGGCAACCTTAATTTAACGTTTTCTTTACAGCTTTTTCTCTTCAATTGTGTCAACAATTTTCGGAAACTCGATGAGGGTAAATTTCTCATTTTTGGGTACTTTTTTAGTCTCTGGCAACCTTGCTTAAGGATCGGAAAAAGGTATGCAACCTTTAAGCGTTTTATTTCCGTCATTTACTCTTCATTTATGATAACGATTTTTGGAAACTCGATGAGGGTAAATTACTCATTTTTTGGGCACCTTTTTTCCCCTGACAACCCTGGTTAGGATCCGGTGAAAATTAGGCAACCTTAATTTAACGTTTTCTTTACAGCTTTTTCTCTTCAATTGTGTCAACAATTTTCGGAAACTCGATGAGGGTAAATTTCTCATTTTTGGGTACTTTTTTAGTCTCTGGCAACCTTGCTTAAGGATCGGAAAAAGGTATGCAACCTTTAAGCGTTTTATTTCCGTCATTTACTCTTCATTTATGATAACGATTTTTGGAAACTCGATGAGGGTAAATTACTCATTTTTTGGGCACCTTTTTTCCCCTGACAACCCTGGTTAGGATCCGGTGAAAATTAGGCAACCTTAATTTAACGTTTTCTTTACAGCTTTTTCTCTTCAATTGTGTCAACAATTTTCGGAAACTCGATGAGGGTAAATTTCTCATTTTTGGGTACTTTTTTAGTCTCTGGCAACCTTGCTTAAGGATCGGAAAAAGGTATGCAACCTTTAAGCGTTTTATTTCCGTCATTTACTCTTCATTTATGATAACGATTTTTGGAAACTCGATGAGGGTAAATTACTCATTTTTTGGGCACCTTTTTTCCCCTGACAACCCTGGTTAGGATCCGGTGAAAATTAGGCAACCTTAATTTAACGTTTTCTTTACAGCTTTTTCTCTTCAATTGTGTCAACAATTTTCGGAAACTCGATGAGGGTAAATTTCTCATTTTTGGGTACTTTTTTAGTCTCTGGCAACCTTGCTTAAGGATCGGAAAAAGGTATGCAACCTTTAAGTGTTTTATTTCCGTCATTTACTCTTCATTTATGATAACGATTTTTGGAAACTCGATGAGGGTAAATTACTCATTTTTTGGGCACCTTTTTTCCCCTGACAACCCTGGTTAGGATCCGGTGAAAATTAGGCAACCTTAATTTAACGTTTTCTTTACAGCTTTTTCTCTTCAATTGTGTCAACAATTTTCGGAAACTCGATGAGGGTAAATTTCTCATTTTTGGGTACTTTTTTAGTCTCTGGCAACCTTGCTTAAGGATCGGAAAAAGGTATGCAACCTTTAAGCGTTTTATTTCCGTCATTTACTCTTCATTTATGATAACGATGTTTGGAAACTCGATGAGGGTAAATTACTCATTTTTTGGGCACCTTTTTTCCCCTGACAACCCTGGTTAGGATCCGGTGAAAATTAGGCAACCTTAATTTAACGTTTTCTTTACAGCTTTTTCTCTTCAATTGTGTCAACAATTTTCGGAAACTCGATGAGGGTAAATTTCTCATTTTTGGGTACTTTTTTAGTCTCTGGCAACCTTGCTTAAGGATCGGAAAAAGGTATGCAACCTTTAAAGCGTTTTATTTCCGTCATTTACTCTTCATTTATGATAACGATTTTTGGAAACTCGATGAGGGTAAATTACTCATTTTTTGGGCACCTTTTTTCCCCTGACAACCCTGGTTAGGATCCGGTGAAAATTAGGCAACCTTAATTTAACGTTTTCTTTACAGCTTTTTCTCTTCAATTGTGTCAACAATTTTCGGAAACTCGATGAGGGTAAATTTCTCATTTTTGGGTACTTTTTTAGTCTCTGGCAACCTTGCTTAAGGATCGGAAAAAGGTATGCAACCTTTAAGCGTTTTATTTCCGTCATTTACTCTTCATTTATGATAACGATTTTTGGAAACTCGATGAGGGTAAATTACTCATTTTTTGGGCACCTTTTTTCCCCTGACAACCCTGGTTAGGATCCGGTGAAAATTAGGCAACCTTAATTTAACGTTTTCTTTACAGCTTTTTCTCTTCAATTGTGTCAACAATTTTCGGAAACTCGATGAGGGTAAATTTCTCATTTTTGGGTACTTTTTTAGTCTCTGGCAACCTTGCTTAAGGATCGGAAAAAGGTATGCAACCTTTAAGCGTTTTATTTCCGTCATTTACTCTTCATTTATGATAACGATGTTTGGAAACTCGATGAGGGTAAATTACTCATTTTTTGGGCACCTTTTTTCCCCTGACAACCCTGGTTAGGATCCGGTGAAAATTAGGCAACCTTAATTTAACGTTTTCTTTACAGCTTTTTCTCTTCAATTGTGTCAACAATTTTCGGAAACTCGATGAGGGTAAATTTCTCATTTTTGGGTACTTTTTTAGTCTCTGGCAACCTTGCTTAAGGATCGGAAAAAGGTATGCAACCTTTAAGCGTTTTATTTCCGTCATTTACTCTTCATTTATGATAACGATTTTTGGAAACTCGATGAGGGTAAATTACTCATTTCTAATCATCTTTTAATCCCTGGTAACTCTGTTTAGTTCATGTGAAAGAGGTAGAAGTTCTCACTTTCACGTTTTATTTACAACTTTAACTCTTCATCTGTGATAACAAATTTAGGAAACTCGATGAGGGTAGGTCAAGCCTAGTGGGATCTTAGACTAATAGTACTGTTTTAAGTTGTATTTCTGTCCATGATTTACATTTGGTAGAAACTGAGCTTCATTTTACTGCGGTTACCTTATAACTTGTGTGGAAGATATGTCTTTTAATCTTCTTGGTACAGAATACGGTAGAAATAACTGCAACCTTTTTAAATGTTAAAAACAAAGCAATAATGAAATTATTTAGAAAAAAATATATATTAACGTTCGAACAATAATGTGCACAATGAATACAATAAATAAAAAATTATGTATTATCATTTGAACAATAGTGTGCACAAAATGTATTAAAAATGTTATCAAATACCGACCAACGTATTCAAAACGTTCATGAAGCAACTCACTAAACATATTTACGTTTTTACACAAATATTGTTATATTATCGTGATTTCTTGATGGATATCAACTTTTTGCTCTTTTAATTATTGTTCCGCACATTTTTCCTCAGTAGCCCTAAGAAAGCATTGTAGTAGCTCTGAAAAATGAATTCGCCAGTAACAAAATCAGAAGAATTTCCTGCCCATCTAGTATCACCTCGTAAAGAGTTATTGCACCTGTTTGTCCTCATCTTCAAGACAAGACAACCAAAAAAACAAAGCATGGACGTAGCTTCGTATTCATCGACCACACCAGACAGTAATACATAAATTGTGGAAGAGTTTTTCATGATCTGTAATGGATTTTTTCACCCCGGTAAAACAAATGTTGTCGACGAAGTTTTACAAACGAAAGTATGCTTTGTCACTTTATAGTTAAGTTTTAGCAGTACGGGCATACTATGGTAATTCCATTTCAATTAGTAATTAAAATGATAGACCATATGCTACTCAAAGACATATTGTCAATTAAAGCCACACTATAAGCTCCAGAACTGCGGTGGCAAAAAAAATAAATAAATAAATAAATAAAAAATTATTTCTTATGCAACCAGCAGGGGATCTACTGTCTTATCAAACAGGTTGAAAATAAAAGTTACCTTCGTTTTCAGTATTTTTGCAACACTCCATGACGAACCTAATCAAACTTAATAAAATTCTCATTATGCATTTTCCGTAAAATTGACTCACCAAAGAGAGAATACGCTTCCTACGCAAATAAATTTTAATCTAGCGGATTCTTTTCATCTGAAAAATTAATTTAGAAATGTAATCTTGTTCGTGTTGCTAGGCTAATATTTTTGATTCTTTCAATTTACTGTTGCATCCGTCAAGCCTAAAGCAACGAAAAGTGATTACTCTCTATTCGACTCATCTCGGAATGAAAGAGAGGTAGCATTCTGAATATATTGAATCGGAAGTTTAATTAAGAGTCCATTTATTATTCCCATTGACTAGCACATGCTTCATTCTCTTTTCGAAGGAGCCATCAGCCTTATTTTCACGTAACAAAAACTTATTTTTTTAATCTGGAAAGTTGAAAAGAGATGTTCCAAAAAGAGAAATTAGCATCGAAATTAAGATGAAGTCCTCTTTTCAAAGGAAACTCTTCCGTGACTTAAAAAGTAATATTTTAATATCCAATATTTTTTCCGGAATTCTTTGTCGCTCGAAACATTTTTTTCATCTTCTCTTACCAGCAGACGTCAGCTTGGCATTGAATGTAAAGTTCCAATAAAAGCCCTCTGTTTTATAAGAGCTAATAATTGAATTAGGCTTCTTTGTAAGGGGCAGTTTCAACAGAAATTTAATTAACTGATCTATTTACTTATGCTTTTTTAACTTCATATAAAGCGTCAGAGGATAAATGGAACAAAGACGGTGTGAGATTTTTTTTCTTGAAAAACGCAAGAGGATCCGTCAAATAAGATATTTTTTTTTTTTTGTTTCTTCCTTTCATATTGCATTTTACTTTTCCTAACATTTTATTAAATTCGTGATACACAATATATAGTTTTAATCTCTTGGAATTTTGAAAAATTTTAATAATCCAAACAATTACATCTTATTAAAAACTTCCATTTAAAAATCATCTACATTCATTTTTTACATTCTTTAAAACTGATATTAGAAGAAAGTATTGTATTTGAAGAATTCAGAATTTTGGCAAATATTTGCATTTTAAGGTTTGTTAAATCCATTTCAGTATTAATATTAAGAACTCATTAAAATTTATCTGAAAAATTTCAACCTCTCTGCCTGTATGTGACTGCAAATTGATAAACAATATTCTTTAGTGACATTTGCACAAAAACGTACTGCATAATATTGTACGAAGTCAACTCTTGCTAACTCGAAGTCCCAAGGGACGGGCTAAAACGTTCGAGTTGTGGGGAGTTTCCACAACAGTCTCAAGAGTTTGCGACCCTATGAAAACTTCGAGATAAAGCAATATTCGAGTTATAAGCTTCAAGTTATCAATACTCGACTGTATACACATGCACCCTAGGGTTGTTCAAAAAACCTTTTTTTCAGCTAGAGTCCACGAAAACCCCTATTTTTTAGAATTATTAATAGTATTCTGCTGTTTAAAATTTGACTTCTTAATCAAATTTTAAAACAGTGATCAATGACTCCTTAATTTAAAATTAGCTATAGCATAAAAAATGTCACAAATTTAGAAACACTTAATTTTCCAGTTGTTTTTTTGTAAATAATTATTGTATTGCAATGTATATGCATATTGCTAGTGTATATTATGATATTTAGTATTGTTTTTCTTTCAATGTTTTTTTGACCCCCTCCCCATAGGTATGAAGTTTAGGGGAGGGGATAGATCAATCTCATTCAGCTGAAATAAGAAGTTAAAATTCTTCCAGCATATTACAATCCACAAGACTAAAAATATTGAGAGGTGTTCTGTTATCTAGGATAAACTTTTTTTTGTTACATGTATTTTCGAACCAACCTAACATGCGCCCTCATATGAACTAGTGCTGATTACTTTTCAGTCTCGTTAATCATGACTGTTTTACTCTTGAGAGGAAGACCTCAGAGTGACCAGGCGCTGATTCAGTTTGGTGCCGATTGATTCAAGGGGTAGTAAAAAGTCGAACGTTTTTTCTCCTAATTCTTTACATCTATGTATCGGGAAGTAATGTTATGATTCAGACAAAATGTTGTCTGCGGGTAGAGTGCATATGCATACATACGCATAATATTATGACATGGATGCTGACGATTTTCTGAATCATAAAAATCTACCGACTGAAGACGGGTTTGAACCCGCAACTTGCGGCAATGAATGCTAACACCTTTACGCCACTCTGCAGAACTAGAAATCTCCTAAACTGACGGGAAAAAAGGCGCAGTAAGACGCATAGGGTTGTAAATGAACGTTTTAAAGTTTCCAGTAAAACGCGTTTAAAGTTCATATGTTAGGTTGGCTTATATTTCCTTTTTTCCAACTAATGCGGAATAGTAGCACCCGTCACAGCTTCCATAGTATCACTCTTGCCCTAAAACATATATGTGATCCTACAATTTGTAGGGATTATCCCCTAATTCTTTATTATTGTGTTAAAATATAAACAAACATGTATTTTTTCCTCAACGATTTCGTTCTTTTTAGTTGCATTTATGACAATGACGTTAAAGTCAAGTTTGAAGCAGATGCATTAATATCCTTTTAATTGCTTTTAACATCATTTCATTTATAGCATATTAACTACACTGCTTGTACAACTAAACGACTGTTGCATTCGTAAGCCCAAGTTCACCCAAATTTCGCCTTTGATTTTCACTTCGCTTACCATTTTTTCGACTTAAGACCTGACTAGATTTTTTGACCCTTCTATACATGAATATGTATCCACGAACGTACTAAAAACCAGTATCTCTTGACAATACCACAGTTAGTTATCACGATTTTTCTCGTGACGTCTGCAGTACGTAGGATAGACCGGGGCACGTTTACGTGGATTTTTTTCAATGAATTTTCTAATTTTTATGTTTTAACTTAGGAAGTTTTAGACATGGCGATTTTATGATGCAGTTAATGGAGTAAAAACGGTTTGACAGCCACTTTGAACTACAATATCTTTCAGAAAATCGATAATTAAGCACTGCAACTGTAACTCATCAAAAACAAGTATTTTTACAATTGAATCATGCAGCAGGGGCCGTGGTAGCCTGATCGGTAAGGCATTGGACTCGGGGCCGGAGGGTCTCGGGTTCGATCCTCTCTGGTCGAAGACCCACCGTCGTCATTAAAGGGGGACTGGGCGACGTTAAATATGCTCGTGGTCTCAATGTCCTACAAGTGAAACGGTACCTCTGGGGGTGCTAGCACCAGGTAGCTATTAACTCTTGGACTAGTTCTAAATTCTCATTAACTGTTCGATCCGGTGATGGTGCTGCCATCTATCGGTATATAAAATAATGGAGGCAAGGCACTTAGTATGCAGTCCTCGACATAAATACAGTTGTAGTCAGTTGTGACTCTGAATAGGAATAGGAATCATGCAACACGAACTTGAATTACTTTTCTTCAGATTCTATCACATCGAGGAAAAATCCCCCCCCCCCCCCTCACGCTTTTTCAGAAGTTCACGCGCATGCTACACGCAATCTAACGAGCACAAATTCACAAAGTACTTGAATATATTAACGGCCAAACGTACTTTAAGCGCCTATAGTTTCAGACTTCCAGTGTAATACGATTTTCTGTGAACTTAGTTTGAACTTGGCAATTTGGCACAAAAAAATGATCCGCCATTTCAGATCACATTTTTCGGAGATTCTATATCCTCAGGATTTCGATGTAGGAAGCTGAACATTTGCATATGTTAGTTTCGAAGGCATCTCGACATCTCTATTAAATTTCATTCAAATCATATATGGTTGAGTGGGGACCCCTAGGTCGCTTGACATGGAATGACTCTTTTGTGTATTGCATTCTATCACAAAACCGGAGTTTTGTGGTCGTATATTATGTACATGTAGTTTTCTGTAAGGGAAATTCGGACATGTAATTTGAAAGACGTCGAAAAATGTACTTTAGCGGTAACTGAAAAAAATATATATATATATGTTAATTTGAATTTTTGTCATCTTGAATTCAAATTATGTTTTTCGCAATCACGAGCGTGTGTGTGTATGAATTCTCGTGTGTGTTTGTGTAGGCGCATGTGTGTGGGTGCGTGTGTATGTGTGTATGTAGTCATATGTGTTTGTGTCTGTGTGCAGGCATGCGTATGTGTATGTGTATGTGTGTGTAGAAGTGTGTGTTTGTATCTGTGCGCAGGCATGAGCGTGTATGTGTGTGTAGGCGTTTGTGTGTATGCTTGTGTGTCTAGGATATGAACGCTACCTGGAGACGGTTTTTGCAAGAGTAGCAGCATCGTGAGGCCGGTCGACGCGACAGTGGTGCTGGCAGAGGGTGCTGGCGGGAAAATAAAATGATAGGAATTCAAAACTGTCAAATGAGAACAATAAGCAATCGTGATTGCTCAAAAAAAAAAATCAGAAATAAAGCAGTAAATAACAATACTGCTGGATTACTGCCGGACTTTACATGCTGCCAGCTTTTGAGCAATTCGAACGACTATATATTTCGAAATATATTTTTTAATTAAAAAAAAATAAATAAATAATGCGCACGTCTATTATCTTTCTTTTGCCACTCTTTCGCTTGAGTTTTTTCTCAGAACGTCCCTTTCTAGAGCTAAGTGTAGAAGACTTCAAAATTGCGTTGCAGAAGCTAAAATTAAAAAAAAAAAAAAACCTTGAAACTGGAAAAGACTCGAACATTGTTTTATTAACGCTCCTGTTTAATGATCCATGCAGTAGCAGCTTGCTTAGTTAAATTAAATCTGAAAAAGTATAGCAACTAAAAAAACTTTTAAGATTTGCGTTTTTTTTTTTTTTTTTTTTTTTGACATTTCTTTCTTATTTCGTATATTTGTAGAATTATCTTTGGTTTACTCTTGCACCAACAGTCAATCCAAGCGACATCTCAAAACCGACGACCTTACGAGAAATTTACTAGATTCAGGGTTATGTACGGGGCACGTCATAAACAAAGATGTTCACATATTTCTAATTTTTTTCTGCATGAAAACACAAATAACCAAGTTTAAAATATAATGAAAACTTTGTTATTTGTACTTTTGCAAGAAAAACAATACACATATTTTGAAATTTGACTTAAAAATGTCCTGTAAATCAGTGATTCTCAACATGCACTTTACGGAGCACTAGTGGGTCACGATGATCTAATGAAATTTAATCTAGATTATTTTATATTTATTATTAAATTTAATATTTTTTTTTAATTCATCTTGTTCAACATTACGCAATTCTTGTAAAACATATGTTTTCTACTTTTTGTGGTCAGATTTAGATTCGGACGGGCACAAAGTGGTTAGCAAACAGGTATAGCACCACTGTTATAGGTAACACTGAATACTGTATAATGATACTCCAAAAACAAAGAAGGTAACATGGACAAGAATAAACGAAGGACTATCAGTTTTTTTAGCCGCTACATAGATTACCCAAATCGTCTCACTCTTAAAAGTCAAAGAGCATTCTCATACTTTTTGAATTAACATTTCATTTCGCCTTTTAAGGAAAAATTTTTTGAAGAGGGGGAGACTTATCGTGATATATTTACTTCTAATAGCATCACCAGCAACTTACACAGATACATCAATGCCGATCACAATGCAAGCGAAAGGAAAACTACAAAGTTTAAAGTCTTACAATGGAAAACTTACAACAATTGTTTGACCGAAGAGTATTAAAAGCAACGAGTAAACTGAAAACTGCATCGAAGGTAATACGTTTTTGTATTAAAAGATGCTTGGGAAAAAAAAGAAGGTTCACGTACATTCGTGAAGTAAACTATAAAGAATTGGAAGCTAGGGAACTATCAAGTATGACTAATCCAAAAGTAATGACTTCTGCTTCTAGGCATAAAATACACTCATAAGTGAAAAAAATGGTAGCACTGAGAAAATATTTTTCCTGCAACTTCCAATAAACGAGAAATAAAGCACGTTGAACACCGTAAATATTTTGAATAATTATCTTTCAGTATTTTAAAGTAGAAGTTTTCTGTGATCGACAAACTTTATAAAAATTTAAAACGAAGATGAAGTAGAAGTAAAGAGGATTCATAACAGATGTTTAACAAACACAAACTTTGAAAAGAACTCTAAGATTTAAAAAAAAAAAAGAAATAAATAAATAAATAGTTAGAAAAAGCTTATATTTCTCAGAAAGTAAAACTGATGGTGCATAATATAAGGTGATTTGAAATGATTGCACATAAATTAAGTACAAAATTGGTTTTTATTTAATCTAAAGACTATTTCTATTTACCCCACAGACTAATTGGTGAATGGAAACAATCATCTCCTGCACATGTGGTTGATTGAAGTATACAGGGTGTTCCGTTTTAACGTACGAGATCTTTAATTTCGCAACCGTTAGTCCTAGATGTATACTTCCAATTGCAAAACTGTTCAAAATCGTATGTAAAGTTAAGATATTTAAAGTTTGAAGGAAAAATTAAAATGAGTCAAAAAATACAAAATTTAACTTTTTATAGGGGCCCCAGGTCTTCTAACTTATATTTAGGGAAATAATCTCCATTGAAAAGTAATTACAACATAAAAAGTTTGAAATTAGGACGACCAATGTTCACTGAGATATGAAACGCAGCGTTTTGTGACTTACACCACTTTTCATTTGCTGTCAATAACACCTTTTGGGGGGAAATATAGCTGATAACAAGTGTTTCACATTATATGTGTGCTTAGGGTGTGGTTTTTCAAATTGTTCGAGGTTTTGTAGTGTATTTTTGCGTATCACGGCATAACATTTGCATTTATTTTTGAATAGCAATGAAAAATATAAGTACCTTGTTATTCTTAATATGATGACCTGCCATTCTCCTGAATGGGCGGTAAGTTTGAATCTCATCTTCTGTATGGTTTCTTAAAACATTGAAACGGAATATCTTCTTGAGTTTTGGTCTCACAAATTTCAAGTTTTTGTATCAGTAATAGTTTTCAATGGAGATTATTTCCCTAAATATAAGTTGAGGGACCTGGGGCCCATATAAAAAGTTAAAAAATGTATTTTGTGACTCCTTTTTATTTTTTTTTCAAACTTTCGCTACCTTAACTCTGCGTTCGATTTTGAACATTTTTGCAATTGGAAGTATACACATGGGGATTGAAAGTATACACATGCATCTAGGCCTAACGGTTGCCAAAACGGAACAACCCAGTTTAAAACTTAACACTCTGAGAAATTGTTTCTAGAAATACAATAAATAATTACAACCCTTAAAAATAAGAATGATGATACTTATATGGTTTCAACCAAAGATTTTGCTTTACCTACCAAATGAATGCAATTGGACCTACCAAATGAATGCATTTTTGCAATTGGAAGTATAGACATGGAGATTCAAAGTATACACATGCATCTAGGTCTAACGGTTGCCAAAACGGAACAACCCAGTTTAAAACTTAACACTCTGAGAAATTGTTTCTAGAAATACAATAAATAACTACAACCCTTAAAAATAAGAATGATGATACTTATGTGGTTTAAACCAAAGATTTTGCTTTACCTACCAAATGAATGAAGTTTAAAGATTAAGCAAATGAGTAACTATGACAGAGATAATAAAGATGAAAATCTTAACCCTAAAAAATGATAGTGGCTACTTAAGTATCTTTAGTTTATGTTTCAAAAATATAGAATAAGAATTTGACGCTTGTTAAATAAAAGACAAAAAAACAATTCTTGAAATCATTTAAAAAGTTCTTAAGCTTTTCGAACTCTACATTTGCGCACGTGATTTAAATCATACCAGTTTGTAATAATACTTACATAAATAAGAGAAACCTGTTTCAAAAACATCTCTTTATTTAATAAAGTCAAAAATTATGAGAAAAAAACATGGTAATTACTTTTTCATTAATTTCAGGATATGCACAATTCAATTTAATATGTTAAGAAAGTAATGGAATAAAATATTTAAGCATTAGAGGAATCAACTAATGCATTATTGATTACACAATGTAAAACAATTACAATTTTAGGGATTTCAATGATTTAAATGGAGCTCTTATTTTGCTTAAAAATAGGGAACTCTAAACTGTATTATAGATAATTAGCGAAACTGACTTCTTCAATTAAATGTTTTGACTTTCAAATGTATGTTATTGTAATAGGTAATTTCGACAAAAAAAATATTAGCAAGTATTTTCAAACGTAATAAGAGGTTTTATTTTCAATAGGAATGATTAATGTAATTCATTCTGAATATTTAATTTGCATATTAAAGATAACATTGTTCTTCTAAAATGAAACTAGTCTAAAGTAATTTTGCGCGAAAAATATATTTTAAAAATCATATGATTTCTTTCAAATTAATTTTAAACTTAGATTATACGAATTAGATATTGTTTTAAACCAGTTTAACAAAGTTTGTTTTTCTCTCTTTTTCTTGAAATACAGAAAAAAAGGATGATGGGAAAACAATTAGATTACATTATGAAAAAGGAGGAATTGTCTTGCATTTTATGGTGATTTAGTTGTAACTAAGTTTGTTTAAAGGGGGGGGGGGGTTATTACGTCAAGACACATTACGGACATTTTATTGACGTAATAATTCATTATGAATAAAATAATTTCTCGGGTAAAAATTATTTAGATTTTTTAACTGAAGTATAAAAAAACAATTCAAGTATATTTATTTTTGCAGGATGGGAACTAGTTTCCAGCATGCAATCTAAGTAATGGAGTGGGAAAAGATGCCTTTTTTTGGAGTCGTTTATGGGCATGTTTTTTTATGAACAGTATTTTAGCGTGCTAATACGAGAGCTTGGATCACCACAGACTTTTTTGCAATTAGTTCCAGAACCGCAGAGGAGATTTTAGAAAAGACAAGAGAGGACGAAACCAGCATTTATACCGACATCAAGGACATTCCATCAAGCACTTTCATATTGAAGTTTTGAAACATTCCTTAAAAATGGCAAAAAAATCCTTCTAAGTTGTGGTGGGTGGTGGTGTTGGGACTAATTTCCATCTGGTCTAGTGAAACTATACCAGATCCATGAGTCCATAGATGTGCAAGAATTTGAAGAAAAGCAGTGGATTAGCCCCAGCCTCTTCTCTGAAAAACCCAAGCATTGGAGGAGGAGATGGGAAGAAAAGGGAGCGTCGTTGCATTTAGGGCAAGTAGGATAATCGCCATCTTCAAAAACCTAGCATCTAAGGTGGCCCGTGCAAAACCTCGAGAAAGTCGTCTGATACACTCTGGATCCCTTGAATGTTAATGCGGCTCCTGGGTGCCCCAGTACTATGGGTGAGAAGGAGGTTCAGCCAGGTTTTTCTTAACAGTTCCCTCGGCATGGAGGAAATCTCAGTTGAAGTTAATCGCGTTTGGTCAGCTCTGGGTCGACAGGAGCACAGGCGGCTGCCTTGGCCAAGTCGTCGGCTACTTCTTTCCTGGGAAGACCAACATGAGAGGGGACCCACTATAGGTGGATAATACACCGGACAGACAGAACTTTCATCAGGTGGAGCGCTGTCGCCGATGGTCGACCAATTTGAAAGGTGCTGGATAGAGGAACGGCTGTTTGACAAATCCAGATCTCCGAAAAAACATTGTCTATCATGTTATTAGCAACAAAAGAAATACCACTCATGATGGCGATAAGCTCTGTTCTGAAGACGGCCGACGGCCGCGTGGTCAGCGTTTCTTTTCTGAATTTTGAAGGAGTGATTTTAGAGTTCAATTAGAACACCGCTACCAGTTGTTTTGTTTTCCAATTTACTGCCATCGGTATAGATTTTGACTGCGTCGATAGGAATCCTGCTAATAACCTACAATGCTAATTGGTTAAGCAATTCTGGGAGTCTATCTTTTTTTTTTTTTTTTTTTTTTTGACACTGAGTGCTAAATCATGATGGAATGTAACCACCTTGAGTCCATCGGCTAGGTTTATAGAGAAAGTCAAGATGTAGGGTTCTACATCCGGGTTCATTATGTTTTGTAAAAGTGCTTGGAAAAACGGACTATTACGTTTTAACAATTAATTATTTTTCCAGTTTTTTAGGTATTGTGAGGATCACTGTTGATCTCCATAGCTGAGCAGTTTGTTGTAGTAGTTTATCAAACGATATTTCCTTCTCAAGTTAATGGGTTGGAGATCGCATTACAGGGCTAAATTAATTGGGCAGCCATCTCGAAGGCCTGCAATTATTCTAGCAGCACTCTGTTGAATTCTTTGAAGTATTTCAGGTTGGGTTCGGAGGCACAAAAGAAGACTGCAGAACCATACTCCAAGATAGGTCTTATTAAAGAAGTATAGGTAATTTTCCGGGTAGAGACATCTGCACCCCAATCTCTTCCAGAGATGTATTTTAAAATATTAAGGCGTTTTCTGTTTTTTTTAAACCAAATCCTCAATATGGCGATTGCAAAGAATTTTTTGACCCAAGGTCAATCCAAGATATTTTAGATTTTTTTTCGTATGGGAGTGCTTGGCCCTTCATGAATATAGATGGTTTATTATTGTAAAGGTGTTTATTTGAGGTGAAGGAACTGACCACAGATTACGTGAAGTTGAAAGATAGTTTTTTGACTGTAGCAAAGTCACTAACACTGTACAAGGACTGAGACAGAGTAGCTTCTACGGATGGAACGCCGCACAGTGGAGTATTTGACTGAAAATCCTGGCCAAAACTAGTTTGAAATTTTCACCCTTCTGAAGGCGACATCCTTGTGTGCGTTTGTGCGCTGTAAGGGCGAAGCTATCCCACTTATAGACATGAAACTTGGTATACAAGTTGTCTGAAATGTCTAATGTTACAATTTGAAACTCGATTTTTAAAATTTGAATTAGAAAATGAAATATTTAATATTTTATCCACGGTTTAGACTTTTGCATGTTTCCGACCGTAAAAACGATCCTAGTAAACGTAGAAAAAAACCTAATGCATCACTAGATAGGAAAAATAATTTTCTTCAAGATTATGGTTTGTTTGAAGTTCTAACGTAATTAACCGAATTTCTAAGAATTTACAAAGGGAGGTCACTTTTTCGACTTTTTTCAATTATTCAGTCCATGTAAACTAAAATTCTTGCATCCAATATTCTAATAATGTTATGGCTCTGAAACTTTTTAAGGAAATAATATAAACACCTTACCTTCATTTACAGCGAAAACGGTGAAGTTATGTTCTTTCACTGATTTATAATGAATTTTTTTTCAATGAGTTGAAATAAAAATTTTCAATAATTTTCACTCGATCCGAAATGAGTGCCACAGTTGGCTCTTTGCCAATAATGCTTAGACAAGTGATAAGTAAACATGTTCGATGCGAATTGCTGTTTTCCTTTGAAGATATGTAATTAAGTGCACTGTTCGAGGAGGGGGGAAGAGCAAAAAGCGGTTAAAAAATCCTAGTATTCTGTACAAAACACTAATTTGAAACCAAAAAAATAATCAATTTTATTCTTTTCGTTTGGTTTCAATTACTAAAACCCTGAGTTAATCATGCACAAAAAGAATTAAAGACAAGGATTTCGGGGTTACAAAGAACCTTTTTTCTATTGGAAAAAAAATAAATAAATAAATGAACTAGGATATCATAACTGTAAAAACACTCGAAAATGGATATTCAAAAGCTCTTTGTTTTTGAATTGTATATATTGTACTCGAACCTTGGGTCGATCCTTAGTTTTACATCGTGTGATGTGTCCCGCTAAAAATTGTACGAACAAATTTGGAACTAAAATTTTATATAACTTTAATTTCACAATGAGTAGGTAAAATGTCTTAAATATGGATAGCTCGCTAGCGTAGGAACGTTAGGAGACAATTACAATTGTCTCCTAACGCTAGCAAGTGTGGAGGGGGGGGGTATTTCCCTCCTTTTGCTACGTATAAGGGGAAAAGATCCCCTCCCCCGGCACATTATTTGCAGCAATGAGCTGAAAAAATATAAATATTTTTTTATTTTATCTAAAATCTATCTCGATTTTAAGGAAGAGCAAATTTTCTTAGCGAGATCACAAAATAATTTAATTTATTAACTCATTAACGTACATGAGAAAATTAACATAACTGAACGCAAACACATGTTTTAGGGGTGCAGTGAATCTCTTTAGCGATGCATAAAGGTAAGCGTTTTCGAAATTAATTGGATGATTCTCATTCCATAACTTACATCTTTACACATTGATGAAGCGGTTTCTCATAACCATGAAACTCGTGTCTGAAATTTTATTGTTGTTTGTGCGCTCAAATATGTCGATCTTTTCATTCAGTAGTACTTATGATAACTTTTTTGCAAATTTATTAAGTCTTTGTAGGTAAATTCAGTTTAAAATCATGACTTGTCACAAGAAGATCAGATTATGCACTTTTTTTAAAAAAAAAAAATCATTTAAAAAAAGGGCAGTTGTAGGCGGAAGATTTTTTTGCTGAATTTAGCACTAGAGACTTTGCCAAATACGATGCAACTTTCAAAGCAGCCCGACCAAGCCCGACACCCATTTAAAAAGCTTTCTCTAGTTATAAATTAAGGCGAAAAGCCTTTAAAAATCTCACGTACCAAGTTTTCTTTATTTTTTTCACTAAAAGAAAATAAAAATATTTACTTTGATTTATAATTAGCACTAAACCCTGACATTTCTTTATACCGTAAAATTGGTTTGGTTCAATTCCATTCATTTAGAAAGCAACAAAAAAATCTACATTGAAACGTAATAATTAAGCTGAAACGTAATAAAAAAGCGAAAATTCTTATAGAAATCTCCTCTTTCACTGAGGCTATGAGCAATTGTATGTGACTCAAGTTTCCAAAACAGGTGCCGATCGATGCACCAGTTAGTCAACTATTATGGAATAAATTTTCATAAAAATCGGGCAAATTTTTAATTTTGGACTTTTGGCCAGGATTTTCAGTCAAATACTCCACTGTGCGCCGTGTCCCGAATGCCAGAGCACAATATCATCTGCGAATAAGCCAATGCAACTGTTTTCAGTTACTACCTTTTCCACTCCAGCCATAGATATAGAAAAGAGTGTGAGACTTAGAACTAATCCCAGGGGAACGCCTTGGTTGAAATAACTAGACAGAGTTCTTATACTTAACCCTAATATTTCTTGATCTCAAAATGTCCGAAATTCAAGGGAGATCTCCTCCCTTTATTCCTAATCTTTCGTACATATTTAGTAAAAGATTGTTTTTCCAAACAGAGTCAAACGCTTTTAATTAATACAGAAATGCTGCACCAGTGTGGTTGGTTGGTTTGAAATTTTGAGCATCTCTGACATTTTGGCAAAAGTAAAGGATTTAATCTTCAGTGGTATGCCCTCTGCGAAATCCATATTGTTCCTGATGCAGCAGGTCATTGTTGTCTCGAAAGTAGGTGAGTCTTCTTAAAATCATTTTTTCTTTGATTTTACAAGGTATACTTGTCAAAGCGATAGGGCGATAGCTCTCTGGGGCTTCAAAGTTGTTGGAGAACGGATATCCCGTTTTGGAAGTGATATGAAATATATTCGACGGGTTTATATATTGCAAAGAACTACAGTGAAAAATGACTAAAATGACTTCCAACAGACTCTTATAACCAATTATTTTATAAACAGTAAATTAAATGTATTCTTTTAATACACGGCGGGTATATATGTCACAATAATTACACATACGTTTTATTAGGTTGTACTAGCCTGAAGAATGTGTTTTCTTAATCTCATATTACGTCTAAATTTACGTGATTTTCATTTACAGGAAACTTTAGAGGAACTTAACAACCGCATGAAACGAGGTCTACTGTATACTATTAAAATTTGCCTAGCTCGAGCAATGATGGCCTTTGAATTTTAACACGACGACAGGTGTTCATAGAAATGAACGTAGTGTAGACCGGAGTTAGTTGTTACACGTGATAAATTGTTACATTCAAATTTAAAATAACCGCTAGGAGAAACTGACTTTCCTTGCAGTAGATGATAGCACTCACCCATCTGCATTCCCTGAAAATCACTGGAGTGCTTGCAGTCAGTAGCATGGAGAGTTTTCAAGGAAAACGGTTTTTTTTGAGTCTGTGCGTGTATGTGGAAGTAATTTCTCCTTCCGCTATTATTTTTCTATTTGTGACGAAGCCGTTGCAGATCACGAATTTATTTCTATAACACGTGAAAGCCTACAGTATTAGGTAAGTGTTAACATATTTAAAAGTTTCGTACAAAGATACAATACCAGAAATATGTGCCAAGAACTAAAGTGGCGTCGTATGGGAAAAGTTGTTACAATTTTGTTGGGGTTAGTTGTTACAAGTAACAACTTGTCTCATGCAAGTTTTAATTTAATATTATGTTTTCTTTTTAAATGTGATATGGCGGGTGACTATAAAAACAAGACGGACACGGGCAAAACGCCTAAAGAAACATACCAAGACGTGACTAAAGAAGTAATAGCAGGAATTTTAGTACGAAAGGCAGCCGATGAATTTCATGACACTAGAGAGATTCTGCATTAAGATGAAAAATACTAGTGCTGGTAAGTAATATTTATGATATGTTTTATTGCATGATATAATTCATACAAAGTACTGTAATTGGATGACGATTCTAATACTAATAATAATAATAATTCTTATCTCTTTCATTCTAAGATTTATTTTATCGTTAATATGTATGGTTGAAAATAATAATAATAATTACAACAATGATAATAATAATAAATAATGTATTATTCTTATGTAAATTTTCTCCAACGCTGCAGACAGTGCAGAAGGTAGGACGGTCCGCAAGCGGAAACCTTAGGTCAGCGCCACTTTAACAGACACAACAGTAAAACATGTTTTGCAAGCCGAAGCTGGGAAACAAAAATCTGTGAAAAGAAAATTGCAAAGGCAAAAAAAAAAAAAAAGCAGAAAGGTGCGTCCAAACAGTGCGTCCTTCGAATGAAGATGATGAAGACTGGTTCTACATAGAGTGCTCTAAACCGTACTCAGAATCCAAAAAAAAAACTAAATGGCTTCAATGCCGTAATTGTAACAAATGGGCACTTGACCGATGTGCCAAGTTTTCTTAAATTATATGCTTGTGAAAATTGTAATTCGCGCACGTGCGGACAATCATAATGTTGATGATAGTTTATTTATATAAGTCATTAATGAAGTAAATCTGTAAAGCCAAAAAGTTTTTAATTTTTAACTTGGTTAAGAATTTTTAAAATTTAACAGAATAAACGAGAAAATGTGTAAAATTCATTTCATTACTAAAATCTATCTCCTGCAACAACTAACCCCATATACTGTAACAACATGCCCCGTGGTGGGGTAAGTTGTTTCAATCTACATCTATTCAAAAAACTTGAAATATTTTGGAGTAGTGGCTTCTAATCTTTTTTTTTTAATGTGTTATGAATGTTAAACAATCTAGATGCATTTTAAAGTTTTACGGCTGTAAATAGTTTAGCGTAAAAAATATTGAAAAAAATTGTAACAACTAAGACCGGTCTCCCCTACTTAGGTGCAAAATTTTTCGACTAATTGCAAGGGGTACTGATTTGGTTCTGAAACCAATCGTTCAATAAACAACGTGATTAATCGGTTTCATCTGTAATTGTGATTTCTCTACAGCTCGTTTTTTTTTTTTTTTTTTTTTTTTTTTTGTAATTTAGTATTTTAAATATTGACTTTAAAGAAATAAAACATACTTGGTGAATTCCATCGGTAACGGAAAGACGGTTTTTACAAAAAAAAAAAAATCGATAGTTTTCTGTCTGTAAGCATATAAAAATATATATATTTTTCAAAAACTGATGCATAGACTTTTACACACATCATAGTAAGTTGCAAAAAAAGCCAAAGCCAGGAATTTATACTAGTAACATTTTTTTGAAAATGAAATTTAAAAAGCGGTAACAAAAGGACATTTTTGAGACATGATTTTCACGCTCCCCAAAAGTTTAGTTAAACTATAAAAGGGAAAATTTAAAAAAAAAAAAAAAAAATAGAGCACATACGGGAGTGTTCACTCATTACAATTTCACCTCTACTTTTAAAAATAATTTCTTTAAGCATATAAATTATGCATTTGTTAAGGGTAACGGAAGGACAGTAACGGATTTTCCAGAAGCCATCAAACTATTTGGGAAAAATAGGTTAATATTCAAAAAAATAATTTATTTCTGAATAGAATGGTAAATTGCAAGTGGCATAAGATTAATTTTTAAAATTCAAGTGTCATGTCTCCTTTTCCCTGAAATTAACTTCTTATAAAAAAAATATATTTATCGAAATGCCTTTACTGTAATTCAAAAAATAATGCTCCGCTGAAAGAGAAACTTCCGGCTATAATAAACAAACTAATGATTTTTGCATTTATTTTGGCCTCAAAGAAAACAAATTATAAATATTTCATTTCATTGTACAAATATTAGCTTGAAGTTTTGTTTTATTATTATTACATTTTTCTTTTGAAACTGTTAAAACTAGCTATACAACCCTCATTAATGTGAAAGGCTCTGGGCAGAAACGTGACAAGTTACAAGGAGTGACTTTTTTGATCAACATTTTTTTTTTCACATAACTAAAATTAAAATTTAAAAAAAAAGACAATGGATTATGTTATTTGGAGAAAAACATATTTTTAGTTTTGCAGAATATAGAATACTTAATGTTGTTGAAAAACTCTTCGAATATGTTTTATAAGTTTGAAATTGGCCCAACTGAAAAAATCAGATTATGTGGCACATCATAATCTTCCCGCTCATATTTAAAACTGTAGTTGAAATACGTATTCAGGGAGGACACGCAAACTTTTCACAAATAATTTCGAAACTTATTGAATTTATCTTAAAACCAGTCTTAAGCAAGAATTTTGATACAAGAATTTCGGTAATGGCAAGACTCAAGTGGGATAGAAAACGATTCCAATTTCAGGAAGCCGCCTTGTTTATGGGAATCGAAAAGAAATAAGAAAATTCCAGCAACACCCATTTATCAATCACAGACCCGAAGTCAGCTACTCAACAGCTGGTTTCACCATCTACCCATGAGATTCTCATCAGATAAAGAAACAAAAACTGCTAGGGTCCTTGCAGTTCTCATGGATTTACTCAAAATTAGTATATAGACATTAACTTTTGTTGTCTATCAAGTTCGGCGTTCTCATTTATTGTTAGATAACTTTTTTTTTGGGGGGGGGGCTTTTATTTTAATTATTACTTCCCTTTACAAAAAGGAAGTATTGTATTCGCGAAAAAAATTTTACTCAAAAATTGACCTTAATTTCCATTTTGCTAACCCCCGAATGAATGTTGAGTTTTTTTTTTCGACCCGACCACACGTGAATATATACCTGAGAACGTATAGACGCCCGAAATATCCATTTTGACGAATGCCGAGTTAATTACAATGAGTTTTCTCGTGACGTCTGTATGTAAGTATGTATGTATATGCGTATGTACGTATGTATGTCGCATTACTCAAGCACGGAATGGCCTTGAAAGTTTAAATTTGGTACGTGGACTCTTAGTGGAGTCTAGTTGTGCACCTCAACTTTTTGTTGCATTCGGGTGTTTCTAAAGGGGTCTTTTGCATCTTTTTTAGGGGGAAATCATTGTTAATTTCGGTGTATACTCAAGTGGTGTTATAATTTGAAGGACACTTGGCGATATATCGCCAGTCTTGGTCGCCAAGTTTTGTCGCCAACTTGGCGACAAATTTGGAGATTTTTTTTTTTAATCTGACCACTGTTGGTGATACTTAGAGAGTAAACTATTGAATCACACTAAAACTGCCAATAATGAGAAAATGACATTAACTTTAGGAAAAGGAAGACATGTGATGCACACATCAGCTCGATTTTTTTAGGTAGCAGATGTCAAAATCTCCAGAAACTTTTGTCGGAATCATGTCAAGTATATGTATGTGTATATATAATGAAATTCGCTTTATCAAGTCCCCTGCAATCTTATAATTCACTTTTTGAGTTAAAACAACTGTGAAAAAAAATGTTTCATATAAATTTAACAGCGGCAACTCGCGCCGAATTGCGCCTGAATGTGCAAACCAGCACTGTGTACTAGATCGAATCGAAAAAACAACTTTTTTTGCAAATTAGAAATTTCATGTTAAGACGTTGACCATATAGCTCTAAAAGTAACTTAAAAATAAATATCCAAACTAAAAAAATATTCACGTGTCCAGCAGGAGATCAAAAATTTATAATTTTTCTCAAAAAAAATATTTTTTAATTTTTTTTCCGTTTGTCTTTTAAAAACTTACATACAGGTGTAAGTAAAATACTAAGTTCAAGATGTATCAGTGAACATATTTTCAAATCAACATTTACAAAAGAATAATAAAAAAATAATATATTAAAAATTAAAAAAACTTAAATGTAAATCCATATCTTTAGTACTATGTAGGAGACTTAAATATTGCTGGCGAGTAAACATTTCTTTTTAACTATAATTAACTACTTTACTCATTATATTCTTCAGCTTGATAATTTCTTAAAGTTTATCTTACATTAAGAAAAAACTAGTTGACCCGTGCGGAACTCCGCACTGTGCTTCGAATCGTTTCATAAGGTATTTCGCTCTTTAAGAATTTCAAAGGAAGAACATTATGAAGAAGAACCAAAAAAAAAGTAAGCGCAGAAGAGAAGGCATGTAATTTAAAGACATCAGTAACAAAACCTCGTTAAATACAACGTTGTGATAATTTGATCATCGCTCACCTTTTAGTCGTACATATTTTCAATTCAAACATAAATATCATTAAAAGTGTGGCTGAGTAGTGGCTCGTGAAAAAGCAATAATTGTGCATGTAAAAAAACAGGTTGTGGCAAATACAGTCCTGCCCATGTGAGCATCTGACGGGAAAAAAAGAAATATTAAAGAAATATTTATTGGCACGGATTCGAATTGGCGCCATTCTGATTAACAGCCCGATACCCCAACAAACCTAGCAATTGCGCCTTCCTTTTCGAAAGCTATTCATTGAAGGAATGCGTAGTAAAAAACAGCAAAAAAGCTTTTTTCCAAAAAAAAATAATAATAATAATAAGATCATGCTTCTATGTTTTGTCATTAATCAGCATGATACCATTTAAAATTATTCGAAAAGCATGGAATTTGATTAAAGAATGACGAAGATCTCACGTAGCGATTGAAACGAACATTCTAGAGAAGTAATAAATTAGATTGAAAATAAGTTCTTTTTATCTTTGAATATTGAACTATTTCAAATAGAAGGTTGCTTTATGAGTTACGGCTTAAATGCCCGTACATGTTTCTCTTTTAATCGAACACTTAAAATTCAAAACCAAAACCTGTTGAACTGAGTCCGTTTTTAAGTGTAATTTTTCGAACGTAGACAAAATGTTTTCTTTTTTTTTCAGCAGAAAGCGGAGGAGTAGAAAATGATTTCTTGTTAATGAAGTTGATAATAATTTTAATGCTTTATATCGTATTCGCGCGAATAAAAAATTAAAGGTTTACTGGGTGAAACTCGTAGTTTTAATTTGGCGTAGTATTTTTTCATTTGTACAAAAGGTCGAACACTGCTATTAGAAACATCTACATTTCAGCATACAATGAAAATGTTTTTCTGCACAAAAAGGATTTCCTTCAGGTAAATCTAATACTTTTTTATGCTTACATTATGCTGAGTGGTCTCAATGTAGTCAAAGGTTAAAAGGAAAAAAAAAGGAAGAACACTCTTCGATTAACAGTCAACTTATCCGAATGATAACTGTAGCCTGCATAAAGGAGTCGAAACACCAAGTAGCATTCCCACTGCATTTATTTTATTACGTTTGTATGTTATGAGTACATGTAATGCGTAATACTAATATAAATTTGATATTCTTTCAGACAGCCCAAACTTGCCCGAAGTTCCGATAGTTTATAGTTGAACGCTCTACCGAAAAAAACTTATCAATTCAACCGAACAACTAAGTCCAGTGTTTTTAAGCATTATTAAAAATATAAAGACACACACAGGCTTTTTTTTTGCCAAAAGCGACGTAAAAAATGGAAAACTGCATTAGAACTTTGCTTTTAAAAAATGCATAAGAACTACAGGCAGCATCACGGTTTTGAAACAGCAAGGGGCGTTTTCGAAAACTTGATTTTTCGACCGTAAGTCTATTTTTCTTCATTAGCCAGCCTGATAAGTTTTAAAATGAGAAGGGAATAATATATAAGATAAGGTATTGAAGAAACATTTTTTTATTCTTGAAAATTTTTACAATTCGTTACCGCAGGCTGCTTGAACCGTTATGACTTAGATGGCAGCACGTGTTCATAATTTAACAGCACGGTTAAAATACAAAATAAATTGAACTATGCTCTTTTTTAAGCGTAGCTTTTCGAATGTAGTAAAAATGTGATAAGCTATTTGTTTTTTGCAAAAAGAAGAAAAAATATATATTTTACCCTTCAAATTGAGGTAGTAATTTTTTTATTTGTACAAAGAGTCAAAAGCTCATTAGAAGAATATATATTTCAATATACGATTTATTATTTTTTTCTGAACAAAAACAATTGTATTGTAGTCTGAAATCTTAAACCTGTTACTTATATTTTCGCTTACATTTATGCTTTAATTTTCCTACCAGAGCCAAAGCTTAAAAAGAAAAAAAAAACGTACAATTCCGAAGTAATTTAGCACAAAGTCACTTCAAGTTTTCATATCGGCAAGGAGCGTTTCCTTCTCATTTATTCTATTCCTTCATAGTTGTTATTCACTTAATTAAGTGTTCATGTTATGCGCGATATTTCTCTAATTTTTTGTTGCAGATTGTCCGGACGTGGGCCCGAACACGCATTCACCTGGTTACGAAGAGAACGCTCTGCCGATCAAGCTATTCAGCTCTGTCGGTCATAGCGCAAATTAAAGTTATAAGTTTAACCGAAAACCTCATTCCGGTTCTTTAAAACAGGTTTTTCGGCTGGAAAAAACAATTTTTAGACCGTGGGTCTATTTTTCGTCAGTAGCCAGCACCATAAGCTTTAAAATAAGGCGTAAATCAAAGAAATCGATCAAGAATTGAGGAAAATCTGGCGTAGAAACCAAAAACAGGCTACAGAAATAATATATAAGGAAAAAGAAAAACAAAAGTCATTTTTATTGACAAAATGATAAAATTTAGGCCTAGTATATAACACTGAAATGTTTTTTTTTTCTTTTTCATTTAAATAAATGTTTTATGGTACCTGTAAGGAATCGGTTTAAGTTGAAATGTATTTTACAATGTATTTTACATCTCCTTTTTAGTGAAATAAATCCGAGCTATGCGATATAGAAGCAAAACCGTAAATATGAATTTATATTGACAATAAAATTTATTTAAAAAATAAAGCATAAAAATAGAAGGAAAAAACGTTTTAGCATGATATTCTCCTACAGCTGTGTGACTGGAAAATACATTAAAAAATGTGACTGAGTTTTCAGTTCCTTCAGTCCTTTTTTAACACAATTTTTATTACTTTAAACGACACGACGCGACGTTTGGAAACTTATATAATTAAATTTGTACAAAAAGTTACGCCATTTGTGAGTACCAATAGTGTTATTTATTTTATTTTTACTTATCGTCTTTTTTATAGCAATGTACATATTATTACGTTCTTCATTTCTTAATTTTTTTTTTTCAGACATTAATTATAGTCTTTTTTCATTCACAAACAGTTGTTGTCGAGACTGACTATTTCTAGTTTCATTTATTGATTATTAGACTGCCTTTGTTTAGTTTATTTCCCATTATATATTCATTAGAGTCTCGTCTTAATCTTTTCCTTGATTTACTAGTAGTCATAACTCATATGAGATTATTTTTTCCAAAAGGAAGAATCATCAAGTTTGCCTGCGTTTCATATTCTTTTTAGAGGATGGAAACTATCTCTACGATCATTTTTGTAGCAACGTTTTATTTTATAAAATTACAAAAGATTAACTGATAAATATGTATGTGTACACTTTCAAATTTTAATATTGGGGGAAACCTGGCTAAAGTGGGTACCCCGGGCAAAGCGAATTTTGCCTATAACTCCCAAATAATTAGTTGGCCGGCAGTCGTGTTGTCATAGCAACGGTCGCCAGTTGTCAGTCCGTGAGCGGCATACACGTCGGGACGAGTTCGCGTCACGCGACGCCAGTGACCGAACAAAGTATGTTTTGGGGAAAACAATATTAGTTTACAGTGTTTAGTGTTTCATCTATAACTTTAATACTATTTGTGACATGTTCTTAGTAATGACTAGGATTTGATGTACGATTATGTAGGTTTCAAGTATCCGTAGACGACGAGTTTAGATGCTCTGAATTTTTAGTGGTATTTAGTAACCTGAAAAATATACCTGAAGGGCAAAGTTGATTGGGCAAAGTGGATACCATATTCACTATGCCCGGTCATGACAAGTAACTTCATCCGAACCTGGACGTTCTTCAATTTTAAGATCTCAAGACAATGCTACCATTGCAGACCGTCCTTATTCTCCCATGGGACCTGAAACAACAGAATATGTCCAAGGCAATGATTTTCCCTCCGCTTCACCCAAACCTGGATGTGCTAAGAACTACTACAGTCCTTCAGTTTTACGGTCTATTTCTCAGCCTGCAAAAGCAATAACAACACGTAAGCTAAAGCTACAGAGTTCTACACTCCTGACAAGTACTCCGGTAAAGGACAATCAGAAACAAAAATTTGAAAAAGCAAAAAAGACTCATGAAGTAACTAGATGATGTTTCGACTAAAGCTTCTCAAAATATTTTTAAAAAGACCACTACCAAAAAGATCTCTGGCACAAAACATAGGACTGCATAAAAGAATAATAAAAAGAATGGAGTAAAGAAATTTGATGATGTAAGGTGAATTTTCTGTGAGAAAATGTTCATTGAAGAAGATGATTGGCCAACGGATACAATGTGTATTTGTACTCAGTGGTGTCATAAAAAGTGTTCAGCATTCGAAAATAGTAATGATTTTCACTGTGATAACTGCAATAATTAGTATTGTAGCAGAAAAATGTTTTTTTTTTTTTAATTTTAATATGCTCCTAAATTTTGGATACTGACTTTTTTTGATGTAATTTCTCTGTTTGTTATAATAATTAGTATTGTATTTTTTTTTTTTTTTAATATGAGCCTTTAATTTTCGATGCTTGTTTTCTTTTTAAGTTCTATTTCTTTGTTTGTAATAACTACAATAATTAGCATTGTAGCAAAAAAAAATGTTTTTTTTAATATGTTCCTTTAATTTTAGACTTTATTTTATTTTTAATTTCAATTTCTTTGTTTGTAATAGCTAAAATAATTAGCATTGTAGCAAAAAAGTTTTTTTGGATATGTTTCTTTAGTTTTTGATGGTTATTTTATTTTTAATGTTTAGTTTTATGGCAAATAATGTTGGTGTTCGCTTTGCCCTGGTACCGAATCCACTTTACCCGGGGTGTTGGGCAAAGTGGATATTTTTGCCATTGTTGAAAACTGGCCTTATATCTAATAGTGTAATTAATATTAAGGACAGCTATTACTGCATTACGTAATTTCATTAAATGAAGAATGATTATACACAGTTATTTCAATTTCCAAAGTAATAACTAAACGACAATAATCAAGAAAAGCTTAAGGTATTCACGTTGCCCGCGTATCCCCTAATAAATAATGTAAATAACTTGTACATACATGATTGTTTAATTATTTCAATAAAAATTGAACTTATAGACATCTAAATTAATCTTCAGTATATTATGTTATGTTCCTTGCCCTTTTGTGGAATACTTTTTGCGGTCTTACTGGTTGCGATAAATCTCCCGCGCAGAAAATGTTATATTCTTTAAAGACGCATACAACTATTGGCGATCTTACGCATCATTGGTATTTTAAAAACATATTTAATCAGAGATTCTTCCATGGGCAGTGGTTCTTTTGTCAACCCATTCATTTTATCCAAAATATTTTTAATAAAAACATAGATACTGTTTTTGGAGTTCATGCCAACGATAGGGAAATGTTGGAAAAATTCGTTTTCTCGAGAGATTTTTTCAGCGGAAACCAAGCAAGACAAGCGTGTACCAAAGCACAATAAATGACAAAAATGCAAAACAAAAACAAAAAAAAGCAAATACTGCACTTAACCATTCAACGGCAGTATATATTTTCAAGTGGCGTATCGAGACACGCCGGACGACTATAACGCCAAACACTTTTATTTGTAAACCTTAGTACTCATTGTTATCAAATTCATATATTTTAACTACACCGTTTTAAACTCAGATTTCAATCGATTGATTTTGAAAAAAAGGATTTAGCTTAACTCTTTCACTTTGCCCTACAATCACCTACTATTACTTACAGCGATATACATGCTGCGGTGAAAACCTTCCGGAATCCCTCCTTGTTCCGTCAGCCCTACAAAACTTCCTCTTCACTGCCTTGGAAAGGTGAACTGCATTAATGAAGAACCGCAGAAATTAGTTTTTGAGAAATTAGAAAAAACTCGTTTTCGGTTTCATACTAATAATAGGGAAATGTTAGAAAAAAGCGTTTTGCTCGTGATTTCTTTTCAGCGGAAACCAAATAATGTACCAAATAATGTAAATTTTTTAGTTTGTACAATAAAGCTAAAGAGTACAATAGATGACAAAAATACAAAAAAAAAAAAAATGCAGAAACAGACCTTTTTACCTTTTTACTGTATATACTTTCACGTGGAGTATTCAGACAGTACCAACTATATTACCGTGGGCAGGAAAAGGGCATTTACTAAATTTCTCTCTCTCTCTCTCTTTTTTTTTTTTTTTTTTTTTTGCAATTTTGTCATATATTGCACGTTAGCTTTAATGTACAAGCTTACTTATTGTGCTTCCTCTGAAAGAACGCGAGAAAAAAAGTCTTATTACAACATTTATCTATTATTAGTATTGACAACTAGTCCAAGTAACACAAATTTCTTCAAATATCTCAAAAATTCATTTCTGTAGATACGGCCATTTACCTGCCCACGGCAGTATAACTCCGAACGCTCCCCCCCCCCTCTTTTTTTCAGCCTTAGTGCCCATTGTTATTAAAATCATATATTTCAGCTAAACCATTCGGAACTCACATTTTAATAGAGCATTTTGAACACCGTGTCCTTTCGGAGATAAATAGTAAAACAAATCGCCGCAATGCGTTAGAACGTATTCACGCTTTGTCTTCGCGCTAGCATTAATGTCAAAATGAATGAATGAGAAATGAATACGTAAAAATAAATTCACGCTCTCGTTTGTGAACGTCATGAAACTGCGCTTCTCGGAAAGCAAATTGATGGCCCGACACTTTATCATGCGGCCGTAATACGTTGGCACGTTAGTGGAAAATATAATCCGCATTTAAGAAAAGAAAAAATATGTATGATAAAATGACATTATTATCCGGAGAATCATTTCACGGTCTTGCAGCTCACTGAATGTGTTATTGAAATATTTTTACGGTTTATAAATAGACCACATTTTGAGATGAAAAGGGATATTTCAAACGACATTTTGTGAGGAAAATGTGAGACTTGGTTTATTTGCTCGCTTTATTAATTTGGTTTATGTAGTTACGGCTGGCAGCTTGAAATATTTTTCATCTTGACAAATATTTTTGCAGAGAAAAAGTACCAAATATGGATTACCTTCAGTTTTTCAGTTTTTTTCACTTACAATTACCATGATTAACAACAAAAAATAATATTGAACCTAAATGAGATTCAGGATTGTTGGATTTGAATCATGTGCGTTTACATGTGTGATAAAAAGATATATCTTCTTTAAAGGGTACTACGAAAAAGAAGAGAAACTAGAAAACTGTTGTTTTTCTGTTTCGTATATAAATTATTTGTGCTTCGAACACACGATATTTTTTTCTTACAGCCAATTTGAGATATTTGGATTTTGAACATGCTGTTCACCTCCCTTATTATTTGGAAATAATTTTCAACGTATAAAAATAGTTCAGCTTAATCACTGGAGCATGGTGAAACGAGCTGATGTGTGCATCACATGACTTTCGTTTACTCCAATTTAATGATAATAGAATGATAATAGTGCCTCGGAGTAAGCAAAGAAATACTTTAAATATTTCGCCCCAAGTTTGTTGCGAACTGAAGCAAAGAAAACGTTTTATACAGATAAATTTTCCCAATATTGGCAGTTTTAATGTGATTAAATGGCAGACTCCCTAAATATGGCCTAATTGAAACCAGGTTAAAATAAAAATTAAAAAAAAAACGCCAAATTTTTTGACAAAACTTTGCGACCGAAAGATTGCGATATGTTGCCAAGTGTTTGCCAAATTGTAACACCACTAGAGTTTGCATTGAAATTCACAATGATTTTACCCCCAAAAGGTGTAAAACACCATCTTTGGAACATCCGAATGCAACTAAAAGGGGAGGTGCATAACTAGACTCCGCTGGGAGTCTAAGTAACAAATTTTAACTTTCTAAGACATACTGTTTTTGAGATATACGAGATACGTACTCACATACGCACATACGCAGTGACACCCATACACACATGTGTACATGCGGACGTCACGAGAAAACTCGTTGTAATTAACTCGGGGATCGGCAAAATGGATACTTCGGATGTCTATACGTTCTTAGGCATATATCTTCGTGTGGTTAGGTTAAAAAAAAAGCTCAATATTAATTCGGGGGTGAGCAAAATGGAAATTAAGGCCGATTTTTGACCGAATTTTTTTTCGCGAATGCGATACTTCCTTTACTTCGTAAAAGGAAGTAAAATTCTTGCCTATTATCCCATGCACCTATAGTGATTTTCTATTATCTGATCAATAGTTTTTAAATTAGCTAAATCATCAAAATATTATCAAACGAACCTTATTAACATAAATTTTGAGCTGATTTCTAGAAATAAAATATGTTTAAGCTGAAGAAATAGTTGCGTAAAAAATAAATAAACGAACAAATAAAGTATTAGCACCTTTAAATATTCATCTAATATGCTTTTTTCCATCTAAAAAATGTCCAGCGCCCATATCGTATGATTGTACGGCATGTAAAAGATTCTTTGCGTATTCGTTTAGCTTTGAATGTCCTCAATAAAATTAAATCCATAGTGCAGTTTTGCATCAAAGAGGGCACAGATGTTAGAAACTGAGCGTCAAAATTATCTGATTCATTGTCATCCGCTCTTTAATGGGGGCATACGAAAGATTGGATACCATATCTGGGGACCGCACTATGTCTAAAAAAGGCTAAATCGCCTAAGTTGCTGACTAAATCGCCAATTGAAAAAAAAAAAAACCTCCATTACACTTTGTTCGAACTCTGATGGAAGAAAAAAAAGCAAGTCATTTTCTTACTATTTTTTATTTCTCTGATATGAAAAGAAAACGCGTAATTAATAACAGTTTTTTTTTTCTGAAATATTACACTCAAGGTAACCTTAGTAAAAAATAATAATTTAAGGACTCCTGTTTGAGGGTTATCAATAACAATACATATTTGAAATTCAGAAAACAAAATTATAAGTATGCTAGCTAAAAAGGTTGCTAAAATACCTTTGACTTAATATTTTGTTATAATTTTTACACATGAGGCAATTTAATTTGTATTTTGTTTTATTTTATGTTATTTTATTTTATTTTTATTTCTATTACTTTTTTTTGCATCAAATTTAGCATCCATCGCCAAAACTTTCTGAAATGCGATGAATGTACGGTCCCTTAAATATGAAACTCTATAAGATGAATCTATCCAGCATTGCTAATACTAGCTTCAATTACTTTGGTAGCGATGTTATAAAATTCTCCCCGGAATAAACGGACATAGCCACCACTGTCATAAAATAACAACGGCATGTTATACCAAGGTTTGACAAATTCATGCATTATTCCATTGTCCTCGGCGAACTTTTACATTTATATGAGGCAATTTGTAAATGTAATAATTCAGGTTAGTGTCGTTAATCTTTCAAAGAGGTTTCTGTACTTATTCTTTTTTAACACTTCCTCCTGGTATTATTCCAGTTTAGAACATCCTTTGAAACTTTTTTTACTTCTTTGCTGCGTTGAAGATATATCCGCAGGCTTCTAAGTAACAGATGGTCATTGAGTAAAAGCTGGGGTATAATATGAAGTTGCACTTATTTTTTAGCTGTATGTTATATTTGTGTTGTTTTTTATTGCGGTAAAAGTTTTGATGGTTCACATTAAACCGGATGAAATGCTTGATGCCATGTGACAGCTGCGAGTTTTTAGAGGTGCCTGGGTGACGGTTGGGAAACTTATCTTAATAAGTTAAAGTGCCTCGCAGCAGTCACATAACAAGCTGAAAGCTCAATAACTTACGTCCTAAAAACCTCACTTTTATACAAACGTGCTTAATGGTTACAAATTCCTTTTTCCAGTTCGTATTATTATAATAGATGTTGCTTTGCTTTCGCGACAATATATAAATACAGATATAATTCTATATCTATACGTATATCCATAATTCATATCAATAAATGTATGAATAATGGCTTTATGACGTCACTATATAAATGAAGAGAATTGCTGAAGAATACAAATACTAATCAGAAGAATAATGATGATTTCATCAAAACATGTTAGTCAAATTATAAAAGAAAAATTAAAGTTTAATAGAAACTTAAAATTATGTAAACTGGAATGATATTTGGATTGCCAATTACACATATTTTTTCCCAAATGTGTTTTCATGATCGATATTCTACAGAATGCCTAAAATATGCGTAACATATGAGTCATTTCATACATTTTCGGTTTCAAATACTGGAGCTGCTATCCGTTCGTCTTAAAAATATATATCTCGTAATATATATCGTAAAATATAAATGGTATATTTTTGGAAATTGCATCTTAATGTTGTAAAATATTGTTTGCGTTTTTTTTTATTCTTTTGTACTTTTGGTTTATATTTATGTACGGTAACTACTAACAGGCAAAATTTTTATCAAAAAAAATAAGAATAAATCATAAATAAATAAACTATTGAGCTATGAAATATCAAGATTGCACAATTTATTAGTAATATGATATAGTGTCCATTTTATTACAACAGGAGTACGCTCAGAGATCGGTTGTTGAATTTTAAATTACGCAGGCGTTAATTAAATGAACATCGACCAATTAAACTATTTGTAGCTCGTTATTTTTGTACCTACAGTAATAAAAATCCCTGATATATACAGAATCTCTTTGAATATTACGGTTTTGTAGATCTCTGAGTTTTATTGCATAAACATGTGCTGTGGATAATTTTCATAGATATAAAATGTGGCGTTTTAATGCGTAGTTTTTTATGAGACATTTTATAACCTACTGTAATAATCTTCCTAAGACAACTACATCGCACTTCCTGAAAGACTGATAAGAGAGGGTGCATGCATCGAATCTTATCTTTTCAAAATATTTTTTTTAATAGGATATGAAAAGTTAGTAAGAAACATAAAGCCAGCCATGAAAAATGAATGCTAGACAATGGACCCTTTTGTTTATTTTTTTACTTTGTAAACTAAAATCCCATTTAAACAAACTTCATAGTGCCGCAAATTATGTTCGTTCCTTGTAATGACTTTCAAACAATGTAATGTAAATAAAATCCGGGTAAGAAATTTATTTCGTTAAATCAGATATTTCTTGTCTTAGCATTCGTTGAAACGGAATTCCACTGTATATCGTTTTAGACAGTGCTTAACAAGACAGTAATTGTTGGTCTTTTTTCGTAAATGAAACATAATTATAACTGAATTAGTGTAAATGTATTGATATCATTTAGAGAGAGATTTAGTATGAAATAACAAACGATTTCCTACAAATGTATTAAATTTTAAATTTTACAAATGAAGAGTTAAGCTAAAAAATTGATAAATCCAATACCATTTTTTTTTCACTTTCCTCATTGCAATACTTCGACATGATTTATTCAGAGGTTTCCAAAAAGATCTTCAAAATGGTTTAAACAAAACAGAAAAAAACATTCTAACTCACATATTTTTGTAACGACAATGTTCCCTCTATTTTGAGATGCTTACAGATTGCGTCATTTGCATCAAATCTGCTTAAGGTAACTCATCAGCTGATAGTATGTGTCATGTTCTTATTTTTTACCTTTTGAGCGAAATGATATCATTTCGGACAATAATAAACAATAATACAAAGCACGGGTATCTATAAGAAATTACGAAAGTCCTATTTACTTTGAAAAAAATACCGTTATATTGAGTCAAATTACAAAAAGATTTACATTGTAAAACGTCAAACCTGGAATGATAACGCAGCCGATAAACAAAATACAAGTGGGTTATAAAAAATAAGGTAACAAGAGCTGTGACCGGCTTGCAGATTCTCTGCATGAATTAAAATCACACTGATTGATGGAACATGCAACAAGACATGTAATAAGGTTTTTTTTCCGTTGAAAGGTATTGGAACCCACCCCCTACAGTCCCGACCTCGCAACAAGATATTTAGAAGAAAAGAAGAAAAAAACGAGCTGATGTGTGCATCACATGACTGCCTTTTACTCCAACTTAATGTCATTTTCGCATTACTGGCAATTTTAATGTGATTCAATAGTTTGCTTTCTGAATATCACCAACAGTGGCCAAATTAAAACAGATTTTTAAAAAATCGCCAAATTTGTCGCCAAGTTGGCGACAAAACTTGCCGACCAAAAGACTGGCGATATATTGCCAAGTGTCCGCCAAATTATAACACCACTTGAGTTTACATCGAAATTAACAATGACTTCCCCCCCAAAAGGGGCAAAAGACCCCTTTTGGAGCATCCAAATGCAACCAAAAAAGAAGGTGTACAACTAGACCCCACTAGGATTCTACGTACCAAATTTCAACTTTCTAAGACTTACCATTCTTGAGTTACGTGACATACATACTCACATTCGCACATACATACATACAGACGTCACGAGAAAATTAGTCGTAATTAACTCGGGAATCATCATTAAGGATATTTCGCGTCTCTATACGTTCTTAGGTAGTTATCCACGTGTGGTCGAGTTGAAAAAAAAACTCAATATTCATTCGGGGGTGAGTAAAATGGAAATTCAGGTCAATTTTGGGGTTTTTTTTTTTTTTTTTTTTGCGAATACAATACTTCATTTTTTGTAAAAGGAAGTAAAAGAAAATCTAGAAAGAATTTCAGAAGAAGTTGATTTCTAGCGGTACCGTAATTTATGATCATCTTTGTTACATCCAGCTTGGTTTTTATTCGTACAGATTGTTTATGCTACCTTACTTTTTGAAAATCCCTCATACTTAAAAAAAAAGTATCTCTTTAATTTGTAATATTCTACCGTTACCACGCATTTCTTCAGCACGTACAGTCGAATGAAATTAATCTTCAGAGAATATGTTGGAACAAACATTTTTAAGTCTCCGAAAATGTGAGGTGTGCTTTGTAGTGAATTGAAAAAACTTCAAGCATTTACTTGGTGTCATATTCCTTTTCTTTTTTTTCAGGGATTATTAAAAATATTTTTCACTTAAGGTCTTTTTTCCTTATGGTGCTCCAGTGTACTGTGAATCACCGCTTCAGGAAATCATTTCGACCCCACATTGCGATACAATTTCAAGTCGTCAAAATGCACCCTACTCCTCTTTGGAGTTCTAAAGCGTTTAATTGAAACACTCTGTACCTCTATGGTTAGACATATAGATGTATATATAGATAGATAGATGCAAAACTACATGCAAAAACTTAATAAATTAAAATGTCTGAATAGAAAGTAAACAATGGGAAGCTTAAATGCATTTCGCCATGCATAAAACACAATTTCAAACCACGGAAAATATTTTAGAAACAAAATCTATTTATCAAATTAAATCTAGGAATGACAAAAGATTTTCCAAAGAAAGGAAAGAAAAAAAAGTACAGCTGGGAAAAAAATCACAATGTGTGTGCAACCAGTAATGCTGAAACTTGAGTTATGATAGACGCTTAAACGAGACATGAAAAACAGCGTCACAAAGTCCGATTTTTTGGAAGCTGATCACGTGCCCCATGCACGTATTTTAATAACTTGGGAGTTTTCCAATACATAGGAAGAAATGGTTTCGATTTAAATTCATTTTGCATTTTTTAAGTGTTTCACTGAGGTTCAGAAAAGAGTTACGCTTTCATTTTGAGCAGAAAGCATGTGTCATTTGGCCTTTTTTTTGTCATAAATTGAAAACATGCCAAATGCATACAATAATAAACAGGTTTTTTTTCTACATAACAAGGAGACTAGATTTTTATGGAGTTAGAAGCAAGAAGAGCGGAATTTTGCCCTAAAGTGTATTTTCAAAAATATCACAAAAATAAAAAAACCCCTTCATATTGCAGAACTGTAATAACATATCAATTAGAATAAATACAGTGAATGGTAGATTTAGTGTTTTAACTATTTAGTGATATTTTCATAGCAGATGGTTTATCTTGCCCTTCAATATAGAGAACGATCATTAGGAATAAAAAACCACGTTAAAGTATTTGAAAATATGTTTATGCTATCTATATCTTAATGCTATTGAAATATTGCTGTGAGTTTAGTACCGTATTTACAAAATCTTGTTTAAGAGCTTCAAAACTTAAGTAAAAAAAATAAATTCCAAATTAAGTTTTTATGACTTAAAAATTATATGGTGAAAATATATTGCAAAAAGAACTTAGACCTGACACGTGAAAAAAAAAATATGAAATCTGTACTATATAAAAATTTCAATGGCACCTGATTCAGACACCTACAGTGCTGGCCAAATTATTAGACTAAGACTGTTTTAAAAGCAAATACTTTATTGATTACATAACTATAGACACATTAACGAACAGTGAAATAATTATCTAATATTTAGTATGCATTCCCTTGTTCTTGATGAGCATTTTAATTCTTTTTGGCATATTTTTCACAAGGTTTACACCATTTCTTAACTTTTTAAAAAAGGAGGTAAAAATCGTTTATACTCACTATTATATATACTCACATACACATACTCACTAATTACCTAAAACTAACTTTAAAAATAACAGTATTTAAATATAACATTAATAAAAAGAACTAATGAACTGTTTAAGCTGATTGAGGTTATGTTACAGTTAGGTAGATAAACAAAGAACATAAACAAAGCAGATAGTGCTGCCACTTGCAAACATTAAATTGTGCTAAAATAACGTAATAATCAGTGTACAATATGTACTGTACTTTAACAGTAAAATAAATGGTATTTTAGTACAAATAGTATTAAAAAAAACTCTTTAGTCTAATAATTTGGCCAGCACTGTATGCTCTCTTAAACTAACCTTGACATTAATTTGCTGTCTTTTTAAACAGTTACATTCATGGTTACTATTAGTTATTGGTTTTTGTCAACGATTAAAACGTTTGCATTACCAACGCTCCCTTAATACTAAATGCTTATCGCATTTGCCTCAAAAAGTGACAGACCTACCCCTGTATGGTAATAATTGGGAAGCAGCGAAATGACGATGGATCCAAATAATTATTCAAATTAAAATATTAATAGGTAGGTTTTGAAATTTCATTAAAAAATATCCAACTGTAAATTTCTCTACTGTTAATTTTTAATGTCTACGATAGATGTCAGTGATCTCCGAACAGTTTTGAGTTCGTTTTTGATCTATGTTAAAAGCGAGAAAGTTAAAAAGTTAGTATTACGGGGGGCGTTGGTATTACACACCAACGGCAGATCAAATAGAAAAAAAACTTGTGGTAGTAATAATAACAGTACAAATTACTGAATAAAATTGTGTGCGATATTTAGTTTCTGACTGACGTATTGAGTTGTTTTAGGACAGTTTTGGCACCTTGTCCTTACCTAAACTTAGATATTATGTTATTTTTTGTTTCATCTTAAATGCGTAATTTATTTCTAAACTGCGCACATTTACAGCCTTACACAATAGAACTCACCCATCCATTAAATTGAATTCATTTCAACTCATTGATAAACAAAATTAATTTTCCTTTAATTGTTTTTACATTGAAAATAATTATTATTTGAATTAGTTTTATTACCATAAGTAATAATTAAATATATAAATATTATACACTTAAAATAATTGAAAATTGGATAATTCACTTACCAAATCGATTAACTCTATAAAGGTCGAGAAAAGTGATGAAGAAAATAGTGTTATCTATAGGAGTGAATGGGCCCTCGTGTTAGATTTTCTGCCATCGCAGGATCAGAAATGTACTGAACCAAAAGTTTAATATAAATTCACATCCTAAGCATTGATTAAGCACTATTAAAGCAGAAATGATGATTTTTTAAAATGTGGAGTTAATCGATTTGGCAACTGAAGCATTCAATTGTCGGAGCAATTGTCATTTTGAAAAATTATTTTATACCTCCGATATTTTACTTTGGTATACAACACGTAAATGCTTATTTTTTATGGTTTTGGAATTTTTTTTCTTGTAACGTTTTTTTTAAAATAATTGTGCTTGATAAATGTAACCAATTTCCCTTAAAAAAGTATATTTATTATGTTTTCCGATATAAATGCTTTTCAATTGTGAAATCATGTAAAATAGTGAATTGAAATTGCTACATGCATTTCAGAAAGTCTTGCTTATAAAAAATATTTTTAAGACAATAATAAATATATGTAATTTTTTTAACAGCGCTAAATATTTAAAAAAATATATGTATGTAATTTTTTTTGTGTCGCGTAATTTTATATTTTTTTACAATTTGACATGTGGATCCGCGTTTATCTCAAACAATGGAAGGAAAATCAAAATGAAAAATTGGTTACAGCACAACCATCATGAGTTTAAGCGTTAAATAAAGCATTTCTTGTGACAAAATCAATAAAAGCAATCACAAAATGGCACAAAAGAAGGTAATGTGATGAAAAAAAAATCATTTTGCACTGTTTGTTTACACTCGAATGATTAGACGGTATCCATAGAGTTCACTAACGGAAAAGTTCCTAAGTGAAAACCGAATTAAAGTGGGGAAAAAGTAATCCTTTCCAAGGCAGAAAAATGCTGAAAAAAACATTTTCTTCTTTTAACATTTTGCGGAGTGTTTCCGTAGCTACGAAAGCACCATTGGGAAGGATTGTTAATAAGAACAAAATTGGATCATTTATTACAGTAATATTGGGGTGAGGGCTGAACAAAAATGATATTTTTTCCTCGCTCTGTGCCTTTAATGGACCATTAGAAGATATTTTTTCTAGATATATATTTGGCTTTGTCCTCTGCTTCAAACTGACAGTCGTCTGATTTGAAACACTAAGGGAACGAAATATTGGATAAGAGAAACAAAAATATCTCACGGAAAAAATAATCTAGTACTTTTTTATTAGTTGGTAGGACAAAAATGTCGTTATTTTATTTTAACATTTATTGTAGGTATAAATATATTGTAGTTTATTATATCGCTTGTATATGATAACAGACTGAAAAATTTAAAAACAATTAGTCAGTCCTGATTATGTTTTCCTGCCTAAGCTACTTGAGTTTTCTTCCTTGATACATTTTTATTATCATGAACATCTAAATTAATATTACATTTCAATATACTTAATAATGTTTATTTATTTATTTATTTATTTAGCATTTTCTCTCTATGTATACTTCGTACTCATTATTCATTTCCTTAATTCTGCTCGTGCAATAATCTGGTTTTGTATTCATTTATTTATTTATTTTTTAATCGATTTACAGACGGGAGGTTGCACACTTGCTGACGTATGTAATGTAGGGGACCTGGGTATATTGAAAAAGTGAAATGATAAAATATTTTACTCTATTGGCAGTGCCACCTATACATCATTATCTTAACTATGTTAGTAGATTGTTGTCAATTACAATTAATTAAAAGTTTTCTCAGATTTACGAACATGAATCTACAAGTAATTAAAAAAAGTAATGCTTATACTTAAATACAGCAACGTATATCAAAAATGATTTGTATGTGTGTATGTTAGTTTTTTTTTTTTTTTTTGTGTGTGTGTGTGAAAATTGTCATATTTAACATTTCAAATAATAAAAACTTAGCGATGTTCACGGAGGAGCAAGTAGGGGAAGAATCCGTACAGTGAGACAGAAACAAAAGTTGATCTAGAAAAAACTACGGATTTACAAGAACGAGAAAAAAATAAAACGAAATTCAATTTTGTATCACTGTACCCCAGTGAGACACATGTTTTTAAATTAGCAAACTTTGAAAGAATCTAAATGTTCCTGAAAAAAATGTGTCGTTTGGTTTTGTTATGAGCTATTGTTTTTGGCAATAAAACTTTTATGTCGTTTGACAAATAGTAGTGACATCTAACACGTAATTGTTTGGGACTAAGATGGAATGATTTAGATAATTCTTGCTCAGTAAAATGACCTAATGTGACATCTTGTGATGTTAACATCATAACATTATCGAATGTTTTCACTGAAGCCTTTGTAGATCACCTGTACAACAGAACTTATTGATGGACATGGTTTTTGATGAAACGAGGCAAATATGACAACTAGAGCGTTTAAAGGGTGTTTTTATAGAAGTAGAGAACTTTAGGTTCAAATAAAACACAGTGAAATGTTCTTAATCGCCATGAATGTTGCTTTATTCGAAAGATGATTCTTTGCCATTTTCATTTAAGTATGATTTCTGGCATATGGATTTCTCCAATCGGAAAGTCCAATTTTCTCACTTTTTTTAGTAATGGAGGCCGTATGTCAGTGATAAGGTGGCCAATGTTCTCTTCCAAGGCATCAATCGTCTGTGGCTTATCGGTGTGAACAGGAGACTTCACATAGCCCCACAAAAGGTAGTCCAGCGGTGTTAAATCGCATGATCTTGCAGACCAATTCACGAGTCCATTAAGCGAAATTATTCGTTCACCAAACGTTTCTTTCAATAAATCAATTATGGCACACGCTCTGTGGCATGTTGCACCGTCTTGTTGTCTATTCATTATGAAATGGCAAACCAAACTGAACACAAAACAGGTGACAGCTATCAAAATTTTACACATTTCAAACAGTGTTGCCAACTTAAAGTTATGTACCTCTAAAAAATCCTTTAGAAGGTTTTAAAACAGCCTGTTTGTAAAGGCATATCAGAAACTTTGTTATTCCATCCCTAAATTTTGAAGACACTGATTACACAAAGACAGAGATTCTTACTTGAAGCACGAAGTTATCTCGACCACTTTTTCTTCTTAAAGTTACTAACGAAGACAGTAAATATTTTGTCAAAACAGGTACTACAACAGACTTGAATGTAAAATTATCCCCCTGCCATTACGCAAGCCGTCGAAAGATGTGTGAAGCTAGTGACGGAGGCTTCGCTTGAAGTTTACGAATGAAAACCAAGAGCTGGCTACATAAGAGCAACATTGAAATTTAGATCATGCCCAAGTTTCCAAAAATTCTGATTATAAATTAGGTTCAGCAATTAACACTGAAAAAAATTAGGCTTATGTACTGAATGGTAGAAATTTTGCTAAACATTTAATAACCTTCTAATATTAGAAAAAGGCTTATTACTGTTAAGAATGGGAGTTCTCCATGGTTAAAGGATACCTTCAAAATCAATAAATAAATTCTTGTTTTTGTGTAATATAGTGCTTTATAAAAGAGTTTTCCGTATATTACTGGGAAAAACACACAAAAAAAAGACCATTTTTTTAAATCTTGAAAAAAAGCTGAAATTCTCAATTTTTTGGAATTTTTAGGCTTGTTCCTTATTTAGAAGGCATTATTCTATTTCATCATTTCTTTTTAGTTTCTTTAGGCTTCACCAATTGCAACATTTCCGTCTTAGAGCGTTAAAAAAATCATTAACACATTTTTTTTTTTTTTTTAAATCAGGAAAAAACATAAAATTTTCCATTTTTTCGAATTTTCAGGCTCGTTGCACGATCGGAAGATATTATCCGATTTCAATTTTTTTTGTTTGTTTTTTAAGTCTTTACCGATCGCAAATTTTCTGCGCTGCAGCAACTCGCAAAAAGAAAAAATTCGTTTTTTTTTTCGGTCCACCCTAATACGTATGTATTGCCTCTTACACACCATAGGTGGCATACGAAGGCCTATTCGGTTTGGGTGACCTACCCGCTTTGAACCATCTTCCCGCAATGTTTTTTTTTTAATACTAAATAAATTAATCGCAATGCTTCGAAAAACATTTTAATTGATTGAGTTTAATTTCCAGGCAGAATTTTTAAGCAACGTTGAATTTTTTTCAACCAGGATGAAAGTCACTTAAATTTTATGAAGAACAGTTTTTCAATTTTTTTTCCTGATATTTGCTTCATATATACATGCATGCATCTTAATACGTGGTTCTCTTTTGAAAGATTTTTTTATTTTTTTATGTGACCCATCTTTTTTTCATGCTACAGATTTTTAAAGCCACGCTATTGCCGGCTTTTCATCCACGTACAAATATGGCATCTTGTTTAAATCTTTAACCACTGTATGGGTAATTGATATTATGTTCTTCTCCAAGTAAAGAAAACTCACATTATTTTCACATGAAAAAACAGAGAAGAAATTTAAATTCTAGAGTTAATTAATTGAAGTTTTAATTCCAAGACTCCTCACTTTACTTTAAAGTTTCATTCAAAGCTCTAATTATAAGTAAACATATCGTGTGTGTTCAGATAGTTTTGAAGTGTAATCAAAATACAAAACCAATTAAGATTCCAATCAATGCAACTCGAATATCGTGTTTCTTTTCCTCAGAGATTTGCATTTTTTTAGAAAGGATTTACTAATTTCGGTAAGCGAAGGAAAAAATTCTTCTAATGTGGAAAGTAAAAATTAATTAAATATTATGCGTACATTTTAGTATTATTTTTAATACTAAGACAGACAAAGATAACTTTAAATGATATTGCATGTTTTAAATCATATTTCAGTGACAAAAACATGTAGGATAACCTATTTTCTTTAGGAGGTTTTAGGAGGAGTAAAGTCACACTAACTGTAATTTCATGTTCTTTAAATTTGAAATTACTAGTATTGCTCAAAATCAGTGGGATGCAAATGCTACTACAGTACTATATATATACATATATATATATATATATATATATATATATATATATATATATATATATATATATATATATATATATATATATATATATATATATATATATATATATATATATATATATATATATATATATATATATATATATATATATATATATATATATATATATATATATATATATATATATATATATATATATATATATATATATATATATAAAGATTGCGTCTATATGATACTTTGATACATTGCTTGTTATTTTGATTTTTTTCTCTTCAGTATTATGATTGTACCTCAATATTTCCCCCTTTATATAGCATGTTTAGATCAGTTTTTTGTGATGTCCTATGAAATGACTGACGTATTTTGAAGTCGTTTTCTGCTCGCAAGGGATGAAATAAGGGTATTCACATCCCGTCAGAAATAAACATTATTCCAAAGCATCCGAGAAAAATGATGAGGGGCGAATGTGTCAAAACCAGAAAAGCTCTTTGATAGATGCGTGTTTTATATGTATAAGGTAGCAAAGAACTATATTTCACTTCTTTCTTCGAAGTGCCAGGTTTGTTTTGTATGCATAAAGTTGCTTTATTCATGGAACATTTTTAAGATCATGAAAAAAGGTTTTGTTTCTTGTATATCCCGAATCTTTATATGCATAATTTCATTAAAAATAATGTATTTATGAGACATAAGAAGTTTTATAAGAAATAATGTATGAGATGTAAACGTAAACGAACTCTATTATCACATTGGAACCAAACAACTCGTAAATGAAGATTAACCAAAAAAGGAAGACTCTCGGAGCAAACAAATTGCGCTTTTGGACATTTCAGTACAGTTTAGGCACAAGTATAGAAAGTGGGGCAAAGTGAAGTAGTTAAGAAAAGTTACCTTTTTAAAAGGAACAATATCAAAATTTATTTTGAAAATTACAGTTCTAAAAGAAATAACAATATTTTTCATAATAAAAATTGCATTAAAACATTACTTTTGATTTTTAACAGTAAATTTGTTACTTTAAAAAAAGTGGACATTGATTTTTTTATCATTAGAATAACTGAACAATAAAACATTTTTTCTAATGAAATATTTACTATTAATTTATTAAAAATATTTTTCCTCAAATGAATGAGTAAATAAATGAATGAATATATTATTAAATCAATAAATAGTAGATACGTGTATGAACATTAAATAATAAGTGAATAAAATAGGGAAAGAATTAAACAACAAAGTAATTAATAAAAGGATTAATGAAAATTATTTCAAATCCGTAAACGTTTACTAAATGATTGAAGGAGTTAGCGAAATAAACTATTTTACTTTGTACCTCTTGAAATTAACTAATTCTACCAAACATTTTTCACTGAAATAAGTTTAATACTAAATAAATAAATTATTCACCAGATACTATTGAATTTCAATTAGTACATAAATGTTGACAACTAGATTTTTATCGTTTTATAAAGGGAAACATACTACTTGACTTAAAAGAAAACAGTGCAATTTGATCATGAATTTTTGAAAATTGAGGGCATTACCATTTGTTTTGATTTTTAGAGATCTTTTCACCTGACTAAAATGGATTACAAACTTTTATTACATAGTGAAAGTATTACCAGGTAGGTGGCACTGAAATCAGGGGTATTATTTTACCATTGCAGGTTTTCTTGCAATTTCACTTCGTCCTACAATCCGCTACATAAAATTTTTTCACGCGCACCTCTACAGTCTCCCCCAATCTTTTTTTTTTTTTTTTTTTTTTTTTTGCAAATGCTCATCGATTAAGGTTAAATTAGTTTTTTTTTTATATATTTTGTTTCTTTTTTTTAAAATTTTATACACGATTACTATAAAAAATTACTCAAACCATCAGTTGTAAAGCACATTTGTTTTTCAAAATTTGATTCATAGAACTTTATACCCATATTACATGATTTATAATTTATGACACATGTTATTGTTACACATAAGTTCTATTGACGATGATTTAGCAAGTAATAAATATATATATGTAATCTCTGTGTTTTCAAGGAATAAGTTATTTTATCTCTGCATTATCTAAAATCATTTCGGTTCTGCAACGCAAAAAAGTTTAACATGAAATTATTGACAAAAACGTATTGGTAAACTGACGTTAAAGTAAATCTTTCCATCTTTGCAAATGAATTTAGACAGCTTCTGCCGATAATTTACTTTTTATCTTTAAAATGACAATGGTAAAGAATGACATGTAATTAACCCAGCGAGGTAAGCTGCGTTTTTTAGTACTTAATCTTTAAAAATGTCAAACACTAAAAAGATAAATCTTTTTCAACGAAATATATGACAAAACTGTAACTTTAATGATTATCTGAACTTATATAACACACTTTTTTATCGACAAAAATCTTAACGTAATAATAAAAAGCATTTTTCCCATTTTTCTCGACGCATTGTTGTTTTTAAGGACTTAAATAAAATCATTATCAGTGATTAAAAATGATTTCAATCATTACGATAGTAATACGTTGTTTAAAAAATAATTCAGACATTTTCCTCTATCGAAAAACATCTTTTTGATGGAAATAATCTTTTTAATCTGAGATTCAAACATTGGTACGGAACACTTTTTTGCAAAAAATCGTTCAAGTTATTAATGAAAACCACTGAATGAGATATTTAGTGCCAGTTCATACTATTTAAAAGCAAAATTGTATAAAATATCGATGCTTCTTTTTTATTACTTATACGTTTCCGTTATTGACAAGAAACATATGAAGTACTATTTCATTCCATTAAAATGTCCGATAGCTAAAATTTTAAACTTAAGTAATATTTCTTTTATTCGAATCATATTTAAAATTAATAGCACTGTGATGTGGTTTTAAGACAATTGTAAAAAAAAAAAACGCATTGCCATGTTAATGTCACACAGAAAATGTATACCCTTTGAAAAGTTTGCATTGTAAATAGAAATAAAAGTTTTTTTTTTTCAATGATTCTTTTTATAATTTAACCTGTTCTCGTTACTGATTTTTAAATGACTTGCATTGGATATCAATAAAAATCTTATCAATAAAAGGCAAGTCATATTTATGTTGAAGTTTTGCATTTAAAATGCTTAACTTCAATACCAAAAATAATTCTTCAAAAAAAAAAAAATTATATGAGTCATATAATCTCCAGTAATATGAAGAGCGTCTTAATATTTGAAACTAAACTTCTGGTCAGCAAAAATTAGATGACTTATAAAAAACATTCTGCGAGCTTCGTGTATGTCCAAACAATTGTGCAAGTAAACACTGATTTTTTTTTTAATTTTTTTTTTAATAAGTTTACTCATCTTTTCACTTCAAATCACTTTTCACTCCAAATTGTCTGCAATTGCGAGGTGATTGGTGTTCCAGTTAAATATCACTTGTCCGGTGAAGAGCTTCTAAAAACAATAAGTTATGAATTTTTCTTCTTCTTAGCTATTTTTATGTACAATTTAGTTGTCAAAAATCTTGTTCTCGGGGGTATATAAAAAAAACTAAGCCTTTAACTGTTCCAAGTGTTTTGAAAGATTTAATTTTGAAGTAAATTCCACCTTTTTGAGTATCTTACATACATTTATTTTTTTAATTTAATTTTATTTATTTATTTTATTTTATTTTATTTTTTTGCATTAATTTCCTTTCAAAAGTGTCAGACAACATTTGAACGATTCAGTGTGTTGTGTGCAACTTACAGCCCACATATTGATAATTTATTGGGGCAATTGGTGTGTTGTTGGTGCAATACTTAAGCTTCTAAATTAATTGTGAAAGGCGCGGTTATCTAACTACATCAATCTGATGGGACAATAAATGGGGTGTTTCCATTTATCTTATAGTTTCTGAGGTAAACGGAAAATTTCTACAGTAGAAGGATACTGGAGTAAATTCACAAAAAAAAAAAAAAAAAAACCATTAAGTTCATGTTTGTGTGCCCAGATATTCCTACGGAGTGAACAATGCATACAAATTGTATTTTTAATTTAACCATGACGTTGGAAATGATCTAAATTTAAAACATTGCTTTTCTGTTTCCTTTAACCCTAACTGAACCTACTCCATTTTCAGTGAAGTTAAATATATACAACTAGTGGTACCCACACGGCTTTGCCCGTAATAGAAAATTAAAAGATCTTTTGGTTCGCATGTATATATACAAATAATGTATAGTGAATTTTCTCGCCAGTTGGCTTGTGCTCATGTTACGGTTCCACGCTATGATAATTTCGTAATTTACTCGTATGTCTTATGATAATTTTGCTCTTAATATTGGAATAGAAAAAGAACCAGATCGAATTTCTGAAAACTCGCTTCGCGGTGCACACCCCCATGCTACAACTGAGAGACAGATTATTAGTAAATATATTATTATTAGTAAAGACTTTATTATTAGTAAAGATTAAGAGCTACAAGTTCTTAAACAGACTCAAATAGAACTAACTCTGGAACTAGCTCAACGTCACGTGTTTACTGTGTTCTGAAAAAAATATTGTTTAATACATGTATGACACCATTACATAAAAAAAAACAATATTAATACTTTATAATATTAAAAACGACTAATTTCAGTTTTTGGAACGTTTAAAAACAATTTTAATGAAGATGCATATCTGACTTCTCTCTGTTTTGTCTGTTCCTTACAAAATTTTAGAAACGTTTATGCAGCATTCAAAAGCATTTTTGTCAAAATAAAAACTCTTTAGCACTAAGCAATGCGAGATTAAAGCTCCAATAACGCTTCTAAAGAGTTTTAAGTACGAAGTTTAGCGAACATAAAAGCACATCCCATAACTGCTAAAACAATTTATTCTTTTCATGTTCATTTTGTCTTTCTTAAAGAACAATATCCACTAAACCTGATGCTTCGTGTCGTTAAAACTCACACTCTCAGTTTTGTACGTTTTCAGAAGTCGGAAAAAGTTCCAAAAAAGAGGATAAAACGTTTTTGGGAGAAGAGTAGCTTGTTCAAAACTAATAGAAATAGTTAAAGCTCATTCACTTTTAAAACTGAAAATCCCTCCACGAGATTTTTTATTTCTTGTAACAACAATAATGGAAAGAAAGAATAAATGAATGTTAAAAAAAAAGTACACCCGGCAAATGAACGTTGTTTGAAGCACACCCGCTTCACAAATACATTTTTTTAAGGTTAGTATTTTCAGCAATGCAACACGTTACTAATTGCACGTTAAGTGCTTTTTTAACATGGCTGGAATAATCAAAAATAACAAAGACTTAACATTACATTTATGATTTAAACGATACATTTTAACGATACATTGGGATTAGAAAATTTGCTTGTGTGATAAAAATGTTCAATTACAAATGAAATTAAAATGTTTTATTTAATTGTGTGGATTTAGAACACATATGCATAATTTGAATCTCGTATTTTCCAGTGAACGTAAATATTCTATTTAATTTCATTGTATCCTATAGAGAATAACTATTGCTGCCTTTAACCCCATAAAATAAATTGTAGAACGTAACGTTAGCTGATGAAATGACTCCTACGGGAAAAAGGGAATCGTTTTATTGGCTATTAAGAATTCTTTTCCTGGGCTTTAGTGATTTTTTTTCTTTTATATTTTACTTCTTACTTGAAGAAATTAGGAACTCTAACAATTTGATGCTAAAAAAGTTATCTCTAGTTTCAAGTGCAATGATTTAGGGGTTCTTAATTCCTTTGGGAAAATATCCTGCAACTTGGATTGCAGAAACCTCGGAAGACCTCCCCCTTTCAAGTTGTAGCTGTTGTCGTTAATCTTAATATCTCTAAAACGTTTGACAAGTTTGTAAGAGCATTGAAAATATATTTTATATCTTCCTTTCTCTTTGACCGTGTACTTTGCCGTTACAAGTTAGGAAACCAACAACAAGTTTCAGTAGGTCGTAAATTGAAATAAAAAGAAAAGGCACTTAAAGAGCTTGTAGTGTTTTTCATTGAAGTGATAGAAAATTACGTTGAAAGTTAACTTTTCAAAAAGTTGTGATACGAGATCTCTTGCTAAATATGATGGATCAACTTCTAATTCCAAGAAGATATTTCTGATATAAAAAGATTAAAGTAAAGTCTAAAACCCGAATTTTTACAACTTGATGTTCAATTAAGGTGTTATCTCTCAATTTCCATCACGAAAAGAAACATTGAAATAAAAACATAAATTGCAGTTTATTAACTGCAAATTTCCTTTGCAAGTGAACATTAAACTGATTGTTGTAGACATTAGATAATTTGACTTAAAGCTCCCTCCTTGAAATGGATGATAGGTAAACATTCAATAATCGGCGTTTTAAAACCACGGGAACAAGGTCTTGTGTGTAGTCATTCATTTGGTTTTCGTCTGCTCAAATGTGAATACATCTCCTTGTAACTTTGAAAGAGTATTACAGTGCACCTCAGGATTGTTACTTTCGTAATTGGATAAGTCCACTTTAAAAACGAGTGAAAACATGTGAAGCATGAGTTGCTACAATCAAATGTTGCTTCCCCTGAAGCTTCGCTCTTTGTGTGCCATACGAAAAAACAAATCTTTCAAAACTTTGCTAACTTCCGGATTAAAGTGAAAATAATGAAAATCTAGATTTGCTTTTCGCGTTTACAGTCTTTCCAATTTTCCACAAACTCGATGATTTTAGCTCATCTACCAAGCGCCGCCTGCCTTGTCTAGTGGTGAGAGAAGTCTGACAGCGACAGGAAGGTCCTGGCTCGAATCTCAGCTCGGACATGGATGTTCTATCTTTCTCCTGTCATTTCTCTGTGTGGATTTATTGAGCTGCGAATAATTGCCTACCCTTTAAACTGGTCCTTATGGCATCTGTGTACTGTAGAAGTCGGATTTCACACCAAATTACGATACAGTTGGACAAGTGAAGCAGCGCACCCCAAATTGCCAGCCTAGCTGGCACACGAAAACAGCAACAACCGTGTTGAAAAGCACTATAAGAAGAATACAAAAAATGTGACCGCATAACATGATATAACTTCAGCTGATGTCACAGCACAGTGAAATCACAATGCAGTTAAATTTATTTAAATTGTTATGCTTTTCGATTTTATTTTGCTCATATTTTTCAAATTGTTATATGCATTGACTGCCGGAAAAGGATTTTCTTTCTTTCTTTCTTTCTTTTCTTGTTTTTTTTAAGGTCAAGATTGTAAAAAACTTATCCCCCGAATTAACAAGATTCCTTCAATGTACACAAAAATATATTTTGGGAATTATCTTGCATTTACCTTTCACCCCACTTTAAAAGTTTTCGCTTTTAAATAACTCTTAAATTTTTTATATATGCAGGAACTAATCATGCTTACATAGATAGAGAACAATGTAGAAAGCCACCAAAGTTCGCCTTAGCATCTTGACCAACGCACGAAAACTTTGAAGGAAATAATACCAAAGGCAACTATGTGTATGTGGGGGAGGGGGATCGAAACCACTATTTCTGACATAAGAGCTGCAGTTTCTATCAAAGAGACGAGGAAGTCTCAATTGTTTAAATAAAATGCATTCAGTTTAAAACCAAACACATATAAATTTTTCTCTTAAATAAAAATTATCAGTTATTAGAAAAACAATTTAAGATGTCATTTTGAGAATATTTATATATTGTGCGGAATTAATTTTTTTGGTTATTTTTCTTTCCTTACTTATTATTGCAGATAAATCGGGTCATTGTTTTATTTATAGTATTTGTGCAAGATATGACTTGCTATGATACTGCAACGACCAGTTTGAATAATCTGAAGTAAAAAAAAATGTTTTAGATACAATAGAAATGAATAATAAAAAGTTGTGGTAACATTTCCTGACAAATCCTTCTAATTAATACCAAAAAGAAGGCACAAAACTGAACAGTCTACTAATGGAATCATTAATTTTCATTTGCATTTTCAGTTATAATTTTGAGAATAAACATTTTGGGCTTTTGAAAATAAATGAAAGTTCTCCAGTTTATCGATTTTCAGATCAAGCTTCTAAGTAAATGTTTGTTTACTAATATTAACTCATTGTTATGCTTTTCGAGCCTTTCACGTTTTTCCGTTATTGATTACGTTATTTATCAGAAAAAGCCTTATGTACACCTTACCTTCGAAATAAACTTTTTATTTACTCATTACTAGAATATTTACCCGCGTAAATTATTACTTTTCCTGAAACAATGAACTGGATAATTTTGGTTTGGTTTGTTTTAGCATATATACTTTCGAATTGTTATGAAAATTCATTATCTTAGTTGTAGTAGTTTTCCAATTTCAACTTTAATTGCTGTAATGTGTGTAAAAGATGTTAATAAACTTTAAAATCGTGAAAACATTACCTATTACCATACATTTGCTAAACTATCATATTCATAAACGAGTAATTCTAATTTAGGAAAATATTTTATTTTTGTTTGTTTTATATCTTATTTGTTATTCGGAATGTTCTTGTTGCTAAATATAATATGAAGGAAAGCATTTAAGATAAATACATAAAAAGATTAACTTTGGTCTATAACATTTTTAACATGTTTTCGCCAAGACCAACAAATTTTGCTTCAATGTTGGCATAAAATTTCACCGAAAGCTTTAGTGTTATTTTTATTTTTTAATTAATTATTATTATCATTGTTATTGTTTTGAATTGCTCAAACCAAAGAAATGTAAGTTTGGAATAAGGCGACATTTTGAAAATATTTCGATAAAAGTAAATGTTGTTCGAACAGACTATTCCCTCAAATGGGGAGGCAGGAGGTGGTCAGGCCGTCAGACAGAAATACAAATTGTCTCCATCTCAAAATCCCACTTTCTATTTTTTTAAAGCCATTTGTTTTTTAAATTTTACTTTAGTCTGTCTGTAATGCTTTTTAGATACACCAAGCGTTTTCTGTTTGTTTCCCCCTTCTGTTTCACTTCGACGGGAAAATAGGTTAAATATGGAGTGAACTTTGAAAGCGTACTGAAGTTTTTTACAGAGTCATTAAGTTGTTTACTGAAGGGAAATAACCATACAGTTGATTGTCAAGAATAAGGAATAAAGAAGCTTTCTCAAGTTAGTGGCGAAAATCGGGGGTTACAGTGACAGTAACTTAGCATTTTACAAATTAGAATTCAAAGTTTATGTTTGGTTTTAGTAACATCTGCTACATTCTTAATTGAATAAAGACAAAACGTGACTTTTAAAACTACATTATACGCTAAGTATTATTTATAAATTTAGTAGGGAAATTATTAGAATACTGCTTTTTTTTTTTCACTGTCGTCATCGGTGGCTAGACGGCGCGACTTACAGCGCAATTCACTTTATGTGCCATACACTCTCTTAAGGCAAGAGCGACTCCTCATGCAACGATTCTGTATAAGAATAAATACTTGTATTTTGACTTGATTCAACATTACAGTGCCGTTAGATAATTGTTTTGTAACTCAAAACAATGTATATTCATTTCTATTTTGATCTGAGTTCTTGGGGGACATTTTATTGTTAGAGACACTTAACAGTTAGAAGGCAGTTAAATTGACAACACAACAATTAGTTTAGTTTCAGTTGGAGAGAAAGTGCAACAAATCACATAAAATAGTGCAGTTTTTTCTAAATTTAATTTTTAGAAGTTTTACTCTGAGTAGTATATCATCAGCAGAAAGCTACATCTATGCCAAAACTTCATGTTTCTTGGCCTTACCGTTTTTCCAGGTATTGCGCCACACACGTAAATATCTTACAATGTATTGTATGTATTAAACAAGAGCTTTACGTGTGTGACTTGGGATGGGTGTGTTTTATCGTTGTGTTTAGTGAATATTTTGTTTTACGTCCCGTTTTTAAGCTTAAAAAAACTGCTCGAATAAAAATAAGAACTAATTCAGTGTTTTTCGTCTCCCAACAGATTATTTTGAAGAATGCATATTATTTGCAAACGGATTCTAGCGCGCACAGCTAACGACAGGATTTTACTTTGACAACAGGAGGATATATTTTTATGGGGTGAAAATTCTACTACAAAACATAAAAATGTGGAATGAATTCTTTCATTGATATGTCAAAGAATTGAGGGACGGCAAAAAGCGTTTTCTTGCTGTTTTGTAGTTGATGCTCCTTTGATTTTTTTCATGCTTATAATGCACGCTCCTCTGGTCCACGGGCCTCCATGAGCATATCCCTCCTCCTGGGCGGAGGCATCCATGCCTTCCAGTATATATAACCCTTTCCATTTTACATAATCCTTTTGAGACAAAAACAGCATCTAGCACACGACATTAGCAATAAGCACACAACATTCAGCATCAAGCACACAAACTTCAGCATCAAGCACACAAACTTCAGCATCAAGCACACAAACTTCAGCATCAAGCACACAAACTTCAGCATCAAGCACACAAATTTCAGCATCAAGCACACAAACTTCAGCATCGAGCACACAAACTTCAGCATCAAGCACACAAACTTCAGCATCAAGCACACAAACTTCAGCATCAAGCACACAAACTTCAGCATCAAGCACACAAACTTCAGCATCAAGCACACAAACTTCAGCATCAAGCACACAAACTTCAGCATCAAGCACACAACATTCAGCATCAAGCACACAGCATTCAGCATCAAGCACACAACATTCAGCATCAAGCACACAACATTCAGCACCAAGCACACAACATTCAGCACCAGGCACACAACATTCAGCATCAAATACACAACATTCAGCATCAAGCACTCGATCTTCACCATCAAGCACACAACATTCAGCTTCTTGCCCCTAACATTTAACATCAAACAGACAACCTTCATCATCAAGCAAACGACCTTCAGTATCAAGCACACAACATTCAGCAACAAGCACACACCTTCAGCATCAAGCACGCAACCTTAGCATCAAACGCACAACATTCAACATTAAACGTGCACTATTTCAGCATCTTGTCCCTGACATTCAGCATCAAGCAGACAACCTTCAGCATCAAGCACACGACCTTCAGTATCAAGCACACAACATTCAGCAACAAGCACACAACATTCAAAATCTTGCTCCTGACATTCAGCATTAAGCAAACAACATTCAGCATTAAACAAACAACATTCAGCATTAAGCAAACAACATTCAGCATTAAGCAGACAACATCCAGCATCAAGCAGACAACATCCAGGATCAAGCAGACAACATCCAGCATCAAGAACACAGCATCCAGCATCAAGCACACAACATTCAGCATCTTGCCCCTGACTTTTATTTGAGTTTCTGCGTCTTGAATAGATATTATGCTTTGGGCCATAATGATTGCTGTAGGAGTCCTATGTAGAAGCAAGAAACCCAATGAGAAGGATCATATCACAATTAGTGATTGCAAAAAACATAATTTAAACAGAAGCGTTAAAATTCACGTAACTGACATGGTCTACATGCTGGATATTGTCTCCTTGATTTTTATCCTTGTATTTTTTTTCATCATTTCTGAAGATGCATTTTCATTCAACTGAAAGAAGTTGTCACCTTTCCTGCTTTTAGATACACGTAGAGGAGGCTGAAACGCTACTGTGACTTTGACTAAAATGCTGCACGGTCTTTGTATGTTCAACGATTGCACTGATCATTTTAGTAGGGATATCCTTCACGCTTAACCTATTAAAGATACTTATTTGCTAAATCCTTTATTATTTTTACTGCAAATTAAGATTTATTTTAGTACAGTTTCTGAAACAAAGTTAAGATAAATCAGAAGATAGCTGATGTTGAAGAATTTTCTCGTTTCTTCTGTATGTTTACAGTATGAATGAATACTGTTCACAGTCAAGTCCTGTTCGACACATCAAAGTGCATCTAGTTTACTCTATGAAGGTAACCGACTCTTTTTCGTGAAAGAGTAATATTAACAGCTGTACTTTCAATGCAATACACTGTGATATGTACTCATTGTATATACAACCATTTCCAACAATGTTTTAAACATTTTTAATAATTTAGAATAAAAACTTATAAATGTTTATCATGAGTTCCGTTTTCTTTTGTTCATAAATAAATGTTTTCATTTTGAGGTCGATAACGAATGTAATTGTACACAAACACACCAAACAGTTATTATGTAGGACACATTTTAAAGCAAATTCGACATTAAGGTATTTTTAAAATATTTAAGGTAAAACTAAGGCAGTAAGAAGCAAAGGAATGTAAGTAATCATTTTGAAGATTTGTGTAAAACGCTTTCAAAGGCTAGGTTGTCTTACATTCAAAAGTTTTTTTTTCTAAATCATGCCGTATAGCAGCACCTAAAAGGGCTACTAGTAACATCTCTTGCCCCAAATAGAGAAGACCACCTACTATTTGTGCTAGTTATCTCCAAATTTTTAATTTTGACACTTATTCTTCCTTGCTTATCATTGCCTCTATTATACATTTGTCCTTCTTATACAGAGAAAATTACAAATTAATTAACTTTAGTTAATTTTTTATAGTGTTAATTAAAATTACCGACACTTAAAATATCTTACACAAAACATTTATACTACTTTTCTCCAAAAAAATCATATTGATACCAAAATTTCTATACAATATCGTTTCATGAAGTAACATAATTTTACTATTTTTAACAATTGTGTCTTAGCAAATGGAAAACGATCTGCTACATTATCCTTTCCCTTAAGCAATTTCGCCGATTCCACATGCATGCACTCTTTGAATTTTTTTTAACCTCTTTTTTTTCCTAATGTTAGCAAAAATGCCATCCTTGTTCTTACTTTCACTATACAATTCTTTTCAAAAAACATTAGAAAGAACCCAGCTTTGCCAATTCTGAAAGACAATAAAAAGCAAAGAAAAAATCGTACTGAAAATGAAATGTAAAGAAGAAAGAGTGGAAACAAGAAACTAGGAACTACTTCAGAATGAGGACAATTTCTGAAAAAAATCAAATTTTAGAAGTCCATTCAATCAGAGAACGTAGAAACAAATTGAAAAAGAACGAAATCTGCATAATTACGTGAGAAACGATCAACTTCTTTTAGCTTCAGATGTTTCCATTAACAAAAAGCAGAGTATTTAAAAGTGCATTTACTTGTTTTCCCTCCAGGGAAATAAATACAAGACCATGATAAACATTTTAAACGAAACTGCAAAGTGTTGTTTGATAATGCATTATTCTTGCATAACTTTTAATGATATTATCTTTTACCAAACTGCATGATTTTTTTTCAGAAGCATTTTTTTAAAACAAATAATGTGTATCTTAAAAAAGAAAGAGAAAGACATTACGCGCATGTGAGTTCGTGTACATGTAACTAACATTCGCATAAAGACTTTAAATGAAACAGGAAAACAATGCTTGACAATGCATTATTCTTGCATAACTTTTAATGTTATTATATCTTACCAAATTGCAAGATTTATGCTTCATTCGCTTTTTTTTTCGTATCTTAAAAAAAGAAAGTGAAATACATTACACATGTGAGTTTATGTGTATAGCGTCTGAGTAAATATTTGCACAAAAAGTTTAAACAAAACAGGAGAATAATTATTGAAAATGCACTATTCTTGCATAACTTTTAAGGATATTGTCTATTACCGCACTGCAGGTTTTTCGTTTCATTGGCATTTTTTGTCGTACAAGTAAGTGTATCTTAATAAAGAAATGAAAATAAATTACATTTATGAGTTTATTTGCACGGCGTATGACTAAACATTCACAGAGAGATTTTAAACCTAACTGGAAAATATTGATTGACAATTCATCATTCTTGTACACTTTTAAATGATATTATCTATTACCAAACTTCAAGATTTTTATTTAATTAGCCTGTTTTTTGCTAAACAAGTAAGATAACGCCCCAGTAGTGGCCACATTTAAGCATATTTTGTGTCTTTTTTAAACTGTGAGTCTACAATATTAATTCCAACTTTTTTACTCAGTGAGCATATTATAGTCCAACTATTCCTGAATCGTTCCATTTACTAAAAATGCCAGAATTTCAATTTTTCAATTTTTTATCCATTTTTTCCTGAACTTCAAATTTGATCCAATAGTGGCCACTCCAAAATCTAAGATTTTCAGTAGTGGCCACATGCATGAGTCAGTAGTGGCCATCTGACATCCTTTCCTTAACATTTACATTAATCACTTTAAATTCAAATAACTGATGGATAAAATTGATTCAATATGATAGTTACATTAAGTACCAATATATTAATCACATTTTTATTGTACATTTCTTTTTTCAAAGTACATACGTACTTTGGGTAAAATTTGTATTTGTACTTTTTGTACGCTAAAAAAAATAATAAAGTAAAAGAAAATGGGTGTATTTTTTAAGTATTCTACATATGAAGTTTGGTAAGTATGAACTGAATAATTATTACCACGACGAAATCATCATCTTTATCTTCTTTACTAATAATAAAGCGGAAAGTCTCTCTGTCCGTAGGATGTCTGGATGTCTGTAGGATGTCTAGATCTCTGTGACGCGCATAGCGCCTAGACCGTTCGGCCGATTTTCATGAAATTTGGCACAAAGTTAGTTTGTAGCATGGGGGTGTGCACCTCGAAGCGATTTTTCGAAAATTCGATTTTGTTCTTTTTCTATTACAATTTTAAGAACATTTTCCCGAGCAAAATTATCATAAAATAGATGAGCAAATTACCAAGTTATCATAACGTGGAAGCGTAACATGGGCAAGCCAATTGGCGAAAAAGTCACCATACATTATTTGTCATAGGCGAACCAAAAGACCTTTTAATTTTTCTGCTACGGACAAAGTCGTGTAAGGTACCACTAGTTCACAAGAAAATAGTAAGTACACAATTCAATGTAATTCTAGGACAATTTGTTTCTTACAACTTACCAAGGTATATCAATGGATATAGGAAATTGGCAGCATAAATTTTCAATACTGCTAAAGGCAGGGTGTCCATGCACTTAGAAAGTCGTGGGTTTTGGCTATGATCGAAAATGGTCATGGAAAGTCATGATTTTCGGCAAAAAGTGCTCAAAAATCATGAAAATTGGTAATTGGTCATGGATTTTGAGTTCAAGAACATGCATATTTATCGAATTCTACACATTAGCTTAACCTTACGTATTTTGACCATTTTTTACGCTATTACGTGTTAATCCCAATTTTTCACTCATTTCTAAATCTGATTGCATACGCTTCTTTAATACTCGCTCAGTTTTCTTTTCCTTGTGATTTTACCTTTTGGACATTTATAATTATGTATTTAGCATTATTTTTAACCCTCTTTATATGTCTTATTGTGTAGTTGAAGACTTTTAGACTTCTAATACTGCCGGTCGCATTCGATGCAAAAATTTTAAGTCATCCGTTAGTAAGAGACTCATAAAAATTATCATTAATTCTCAGCTATGTCTTAAGTTAATGAAAATTTTAGAAAATAAATTTTGTCTGAAGAATTAATTACGGACGTTTTGTACATCGATAAAATACAGAAATCAGGGAATTTTCTAAGGTAAAAATTTTTAAAAAATCTGTAAACGTTACATACTTCACAAATTCGGAAATCTTACAACATTTGTAACCTATCATAAAACTTTGGCGGTAAATATTTGGTATTGTCTGGTAACTTATTTTTTTTAAGTACTGTAATATTTTATTTATTTCTGATTATTTATGCTATTTATTGTAAACATAATTTTAGTAACTACTAAATTATTGTTAGTCACAGATAATTTAGAAAACTACTAATAGTACCATGTTCCTATTTTTTATTCTGTAAGCTTTGAAGTTTTATCCGGTAAACTAATAATTTCTCCCCTCCCAAAAATTTGAATTTTGGGCGTCTCTGACTATTAGCAGTCATAAATAAATATGAATCAATAGATTATAAATTGCAAAACACATACATACTGACATGATTTACAGACATCGAAGAGAAAAATTGTTCCATAAACAAGTGTTATAACTGGGAATTTTAATGTTATATATAACGGCTTTTACTAATTTTACGGCGTGTGACTTACTTCTAATAAGTGTTTTACCTTAAGAAAATCTGTGTTTTTAGGAAATGATTGCTTAAATCTAAGAAATTAAAAATTATCTGCTTTGCTTAGAAAAGTTATTACTTCAATCAAGCATTATGCCCTTCCTCCTTCATTTTTTTTCCTGCTCAGCAAGCAGGTTGCAATCTTTCTCTCGGTTCTAGTCTTTTTCTCTACATATACTAGCGCCAAATTCCTGTTTTTTTTTTAACCAACAAGTTATTTAATAATCCCCCCCCCTGATATGCGCCCCTAGGCCAAGGCGTATGAGTCTAGAAGATGGCCTGTTGGGTAATCCGGGCCTGTCCATAGAAGAGGTAAACGCACTAGCAGTCGCCACAGTGAAGCATATTTTTGTGGCTTTTTTAAACTGTGGGCCTACATTATCAATTACCATATTTGAAATTCAATGAGCATATTATAGCCCTTCTCCTCCTTAATCGTCTTATTTTTTTAAAATGCCAGAATCTCAATTTGTTCAGTTTTTTTCAAACCTCAAATTTGATTCATCAGTGACCATTGTACAATGTACATGAGTCAGTACTGGCCATATTGCTGTTTAGAATTGGCCACCAGGTGGCCACTACTAGATCATACAATAATATTATGTCAGAAATGAGGCAGGTTATTATGCTAAGGTATTACACCCTATTAAAAGGAAAATTGAAATGATTTATGAAAAACCTTCCTGATTCAGTAGTGGCCACTTGGTGGTCACTTTTGAATTTCCCAACTTTTTTGGTACCAGTAGTGGCCAGGTATACTGTCAGCCAAAAAAACAACTATTTCGAGTTGAAAACGTTCCAAACATGATCTTTCACATTTCATAACATGATTACAGCTCCAAAAACATTATTTTTGAGCATTGTTCTATTCATAATACAAAACAATGTTTATATACCTTGTTACGAAGAAGCGTTAGAAGATAGCTGAAAAAACATCGATAATCCAGGCGACCGTATTAAACAGTTGATAACAATTTTCCATGATGCTCTACCTACTCCTAATTGAACTGTCCACTACACTATAGCCTGAGGTCTACCTCATGCAAGTTTAAACCAACTGGGAACCCTAGAATCCTTATTTTTAAAATATAAACCTTAAAGTGGCCACTACTGAAGCAGTGGCCACTACTGGTGCATTTACCTTAGTGTTTACCTTTAAAAAGGAAATGAAATAAATTGAATATGCGAGTTGATGTGCAGAGTGCATGACTAAATCTTCGCATGAAGATTTTAAACGAAACTGGAAAATGTTGTTTGACAATGCATTGATATTGAATAACTTTTGATGATATTTTCTCTTACCAAACTGCAAGTTTTTTGTTTTATTGGCATGTTTATCTTGAAAAAGAAAAGGAAAGAAATTACACTGTAAAAAAATTCCGAAACGTTACTGGGTATTTCCGTGTCACGTTTCGGGATTTTAATGGTTTTTATCCACTTCCTGGAAAAATTAAGTATTCTTAACAAAAAGGTGTCCTGAATTGCTACAAGTCGCAAGAATGCAGACTTTTCACTGTTGTGAAAAATATTTTTAGCTCCCAGTTTAAAGATTAATTGAGCGTATTTATAAAGTGTATCGGCTTTCCTTTCAGAACGGCCCGTCCATGCTAATTAAACTCCCAAAACAAGCGAAAAAGTGTGAACTGCTTTGCAAGATTTGCAGGCAAGTAAAATTCTCGTTACTTATGGCAATTCTGGCATAGCTTTGGCCATGTTTGCAATAATGCTCTTTTAACTTCCTTGATAAATCAGAATGATGCCAAGATATTATTTCCACGGACACGACTGGTATTAAACGGGAAGATTTCAGTATTTTTCAGGAGGCTTCCAGGATGATATCAGGAAGGTTACTGAATTTTAGCGGAAAAAGTTCCTGGTATTTGCAAGATATGTTACTGGCAGATATTGGGCACATCAGCTGCCCATTATTTTCCAGGAACGTTTCTGAATCGTTTTTACAGTGTACATATGTGTGTTCCTTTTCATAGATTATGTTTTTTTTTAAATTGGAATGAAGTTTATACAATTTAAGAATACGTATTGAGTTTGTTAGACAGTAAAAAAGCGTAGGTAATAGGCGGTGCAAAAAATATGAGTCATTCATGCAGTATGAGTTTCATTGAGAATTTTAAAATCTCATTGTTGAAAGTAAAGTCTTGTGTTAACACCAATAACTCTTCCCCTTCTCACCTATAAATCACGCAACATTTTTTTGCAAATAAACATTCAAAAAAATTATCCATACTCGGTGGGGGTCACAAAATCCCCTTTAAAGGTAAAAGATATTCTACATGATACTTTAAACATGTTTACATTATTTCTTCAACAAAAAGATACAGCACATGTTTACATTAAGAAATAAAATCTAAAAAAACGAACCGAAAGAAGTTAAAAACTTAGGGGATGAGCACTCTAAGTTTTTTTTTTCTTTTTTTTTCTGATTCGTTTGAAATTTTGTGCACTTCTCAGACAAAGAACGGTTTCTTTATGCTATTATCACTAAGAAAAATTTATCAACTTCTTTCATATATTTCCTAAAAATAGAAAACTTTAAAAATAAATAAAATAAAACAAAATAAAACTCAGGGGTGCCGTTTTCAGGAACATTGTAACATGTTAAAAATTTTGAGCATTTTAATCAGATGAGAAAATACCTTTTTATCACATTTGCTACGCAGTAGGAACATTTTATTTTTCCGCCCACCCTAATGGCAGCTGATATGATTTGGACGAAGTCATGCGTGACTTGCTACAGTCATATTTCACTAGGCAGCCGAGCATTTTCCATGAAGACACTGACCCTCTTTTTTCACACGGGGGGTACAATATGTCCAAACAGCGACGACTATTTTTTTTTAATAACAAGGTTTACTTATTGTTTTCTCCCTTGACTGCATCTTTCAAAACAGGTAAAATAACTTTGGAAGAGATTCTTCTTACTTCCGCAGAGCTTTGCTTGTATACTGTTACATAAGCAAGGCTCTGTTGTTAATCTGTTGTTAAATGTTCATCATTTAACAATTTATTCATCTGCAGCGAAGTCTCCGTGGCGTTAACTACTAGCAAATTTGGTTCATAACCGGAATGCTGGTGGTTCAAACCCATCCGGTTGACGGGTATGTTTTTTGGTTTCTGTATTTTGTGAACTTTTAAATGCGTCTACATGTCATAAATACTTGAAAATTAGTATATCAGATGTATTCAACGTGTACTTTAAACCTCTGCAAAGCTCTTTCACGAATGTACCTCATTCTCGTACTAAAATTTCGTAATTTTGTGATGTAAAACATCGCAGCAGCGGGACTGGTCAACAGAGACTGATTTCATTGAATAACGAAATCTTTCCATGTTGAAGGTATATTGAAACAACAATTCAAACCAATTTTCAGTTAGTAAAGTCAAATGTATACGTTCAACATCCATTTCAACGTTAAAAGTTTATGTTGTTCAGTAAAAGTGTAAGTTTCTGTCGGCTAGTTCCACTACTGCTATTTTGTTTTCTTTATTGTTTTTAGCTCATTATAAGAGAAAAAAAAACATTTGGGGATCATCTGAGAAAAAAAATAACAATTGGCGAAAAAATTAAAAGTCATCAATAATACGCAAAGTAAAAAATAAAAAATGTAAGGAAGATTAACTATAAACAAATATATTACGTAAAAGAACAAACACTTAAAAGAAACATAATTCCTCAAAAGATAGGGCAATTAAAGAAGTATATGGTGTAGAGCATCGGTTCCCAACCGGTGGTTCGCGAACCCCTAGGGGTTCGCGGAGGTTTTAAGGTGGTTCGCGAAAATAATATTGTAATGGTGGAATTCTACCATGCGAGATTGTTAAAGCGTTTTTTACTATCATTTATTCATTTCAAGAAGATAAAAATTTAGAGGTTCTAGTTTTACTCTTAGGAGAAAATCATTTATTTAATCTGAGACAGTTGTAACAATAGTATTTTTAAAGATGATTCTGTGATTTACTTTTGTCTTTAGTTTTACAGATAAATAAACTGTTGTGTTAGAAAAAGATATTTTAAATTTTTTACTCGTTTGGACAACGCTTGTATGTGGAAAAGAAAGAAATACAGAAACAAATTAAATGCTGAACCTAGTGAAAGCGTAAAACATGGATACAGGCGCAGTTATAGAAGTTTTGCCGACCCAGGCCATATGTTTAAAAGTGTCACCCCCTGGTCTTGATAATATTACGCTGAAGTATTGCTGCAATTTCAGCTGCAAAGATTTTTTTTTTCATTTTGTTTCCTTTTTTACCATCTTACATTTTGCCTTCATGAAATTTGCCGCCCCTAAAATCTGCCGCCCTAGGCGGTGGCACAAATCACCTACCCCAGGAGCTAGGACTGCATAGATATTTGAGGTAAACTTTGAACTTCTTTATTCCACGCCACAACTACTCTATTTTGATTCTTTTAAAAGTTGACTGAAGTTTAACAAAGAATAACCAGTGGGTTTATTTTTTATTCAATTTGTTTTGCATTAATTAAATTAATTTTCTAGCTATCATTTCTTTTTGATCCTATGATTGTAACTTTACAAATATGTTTCCAATCCTGTTATGAAGTAATTAGCAACATCAAATTATGAAAATTCTTCGAAATTTTGTGTGTGTGGGGGGGGGCGCTTTTTTTTTTGCTTGATGCTTAATACTTAATGCCCAATGGGTTACTCAGCTTCTTTCTGATGTTAAAAGGGGTTTTCAGGGGAAAAAAAAGGTTGGGAACCGCTCGTGTAGAACAACGACTTGTCGAAGCACAATTTTTTCAGTGTTTTGTTCACGACTACTTTTTACTGGTAACATCCTATGATGTAAGACAATTATGTTTTTACATACATGTGTGCTCGTGGCTTTCCTTCTTTTCCGACATGATATTTATTCAAAATATAATCTTTGGCTCCTTAAAAAAAAAAAAAAAAAAAAAAAAAAAATAATGACATGACTGAATCCAACATAAGATTTGCAACCATAAGTATAAGACTCCTTACTGTTTAGGAGCACAAAGCAAGATGAAAAAAGATGACACGCACAAAGTGCTCTCTTATGGCTTAAAAAGTAAAAAAAAAATGTATAATTTGTGACTTTATAAAAATTGTAAAGCAGAAAAGAAATATTTGTCATTAGGAGTTATATATGCTCACAATATCCATGTATCATGAATGTCATTGAATGCTATGTTCAATGCTTATAGCTATTTTCAACAATTGTTTTTTAACTTAAAATGTATTAGCACTCAATGATATCAATATCCTTACATCTCCGAGTAGTTTGTTTTCTGAAAAAAAAACAACTCATTTCTTTGTACAACTTCCATTTGTTTTGGTGAAATGTACTTAACGGAAATGGTTTTAAAAGAACAGACGTAGAATCATCTCTAACGCAGCAGACAATATGGTATAAGGATTTTAAATAATATTTTCAGAAAAAACATTTAAGCAACCAGTTCAATTGTATTTTGATTTAGGATCGGTCGCGCAGTTTGTGTTAAAACTGCCCCGGCCGATTCAGGCTCGTCGCAAGAAAGTGGTTCCTAACTGTTTTCGACGATCCTGTGTCGTCACGGCGTTTCTAGCAGTTTTTGCTTCGGCCGAATATGTGTCGGCGATCCTTCCAGGGGCAGAACCCTGTTATTGCGCTTCTCTGTTGGGTTCTGGTGCTTTTAGGGGAGCGCTAATCAAGCTCTTTTCCTTATGCCAAAGGGATGTAACTTACAGTATTTCACGAAATTTGTTGTAAATTATTTTATTTTACTAAGATATTAACCTTTCAATTACTCTTAGATGGGACACGAATAATGCTTCAAATAATCAGGCATTATATTTTTATCTTTTCGTGGAAGCTTTGTTTCTTAGCATTCTGGCATTCGAACTCCTGATGAACAAGTGGGAAAATATTTCCTTACACATTTACCAATATTTCTATGCCTGAATAAAGCAAAGAGACAGAAATATTTTTTTCTTGTTATCAAAAATCCACCTTCTTACCCAAGCAACCTTCATTAAATTGTTCATAATCCTCAAATTTTATAATTTATTTTACACACTATTATTTTTTTTTAATTATCTTACACATCTTAATTTTGTACGAGTATGTTTTTTTTATATTATTATAATGTGTTTACTACACTTTTTAGTTATTTGTATACTATTATTATTTTTTAATATTTATTCATTTTTAAATCATGATATTTTCAAACTTAAATTATAACGTTTTATATTCGCGGCACCCTTTGATGGCTTTTTAGTGATACAGTTTTGAATATTTTTAATTTCACAAACAAAAATTATGACGACCGCATTGATTATACATAATAGTTGACCCCTATGCAAAACATAAAATATATACTACAGTACAAATGAAATGATAATATCTTGAGTTCTTTTCGCTTTACTCATACAAAACGAAACATTCCTTTTCTCCCTTTCTTTTTCAGATTTTATTTATTGCTTTAAAATAGCTCCAATGTTTTAATTGCACCTTCTTTTATGAGATTTTAAAAATAGAAATAAAACATTTGATTTCCTTTCAATAATCAAATTGCCTTAATTAGCAAATAATCCTATGAAACTAACTAAAATTTATCCAAGTATGTTTTAAAAAAAGAAAAAACAATCCGACTCGATTTCAAGCAAAATTTTCTTTTTTTTCCCTTCTGAAGACATGTTCCCAAGTACAAGCAGTAAAGCTTGCTTTGAAATTCCTTTCTGATTCAAACTGTTTTGTTGTACGAAAGTAATGCGGAAGGGTTGACCACAAGACACCAAGGGGGGCACCTCCTTAGGGAATCCGTCCAGGCCGATTCCTCTCTCAGCTGGGGGCTTTTAGCTGCATGCACAAAGGTATCCTTTAGGGAAATAGGGGATTAGCCGCAAGTTTTGATCTTTTGTAAGCATTTATCTTTAAAAAACTTCCCACGCTTGAGCAACTGATTTCTGGACACTCAGAAGGGATTTAAAAGTCATCGGAATTAGGATAAAAGAACCGACCAGTCTCTGTGTGTATAGGTCGTTTTGAAGGGTCACAATGTATTAAAAGGCACCGTAGAATACTTTTTATCCTCTTAGAAAATCATTCCCACAGTTATTAAAGCGTTTTGTCCATTCAACAGGTTCAACTCACAGGTTGTACCGATCAGTCAATTGTTTGAAGAATGCTTTGTTGAGCCATTTTGAAAGATAGATCATCTTACATTTAACAGTTCTTAAGATTTCTTAAGTGTATAAAAAGAAAAAAAAATGATATACTGAGGTATAAGGAAAAAAAAAAATAATAATAATAAATCAATAAAATAATTAGTGTTATAAAAATAATTGCTTTTTGTCCTATCCTCTATTGTTTATTTTCCCGTTATGTACTGTGTAAATTTAAGGAATATTTCAGCACATATTAGCAACCTTGTATTTTATTGCACTATTTAATTCAGGGCCAAAAAACTAATAAAGCGAAGCGATTTTCGAATACAAGCTGAACAGCAAAAACAACATTAAAATCCCGATAGCAAAATGGGGAAAAAAGTGCTATTACAACGTAGCAAAAAGCAACTCCGTTCGTTATCTGAGGCATGCGCGTTAAGGGGTTTCGGGCTGGTTATGGAATGGGTTAAAGATTTATGGATTGCATTTAAATTTATTTAATCTTACAACGTAAAAAAAAAAAAGTTGCTGTAGCGTATTTTATTACAAATCGAGAGAAAATAAAATCCTTTTAATTTTTTAAATGTTGTTTGAAAATGTAAACTCGTCACTTATTTAACAAACGGATCACAGTTTAAATGTTGAATTGCGTAAGAAATTTTGGATAGCTTGGTATAAGTAAGCATTTTATTTACATCTGCTTCCTAATTGTGAAACAATATATGGAGGCAAATTATCGTGCTCCAAAGTAAACTTTGCCAGATATTAGATTCGAATTAGTTTTTGATTGATTAATGGAGAAAGTAGTAGTTCTGTAATTTTTTTCTGGCTCGTATTCAACATAAATATGTCTCATGAAAATTTGATACCCGTATTACAAATCATACCGTTTCCACTGCCGTTACTGCAATAGTTTTACAGGTCTTTATCATTGTTACACGATGATTTATTTCTTTTAAAAACCAATGATTACAAAATTATTTTTGGCACAGTAAAATTACAATGAATAAACACAGTAAATAAAAATTCAGTGTACTCGTATTTTTATTGCATTCATGATTTACCTATAGAATTACTAAATACATGTAATTTGTATACATATACTCTAATTCTATAACATTTTAAACGACCTTGTTTGAAATGAGGCAACTTACACATAAAATACGGTTGCGAAATGTGAGACCCGTTCCATAAAAAAAAATTGCCAAGCGGCTTTGAAGCCGCAATCTGGTTTAAAGTTTCATTTATGCTTTAGTATTGAACTTATAAAAAAGGTTTTTATAAATATTAGTGGAATTACAGCAGTTAAACAATCCTTAACAATTAAATAAGTTTTTGAAGTTTAAAAAAAATCTTGAGTTTTGGAGTTCAAATCTGTAAACTTTCGACCTTATGTTTCCTGTTACTTAGAATTAAACATATGGAGAAATAATTTTTGTGTAGCCATATTCCAAATCTGTAAACTTTCGACCTTATGTTTTCTGTTACTTAGAATTAAATATATGGAGAAATAATTTCTGCGTAGCCATATGTGACATATAAATTACTATTTATCTCGATAATTTGAAACATATCTTGAATTTCAAAAAAAAATCTGAAAAAACCGCTACATTTAATCTACAAACTCAAATAGATCATTTGAAACCGATACATCCCACGCATGTTTATTTTCATGTGTGTTATGAAACAAGTAATTTCTTGTAAATGCTGATTTTTAAACATACGAATGCAAGAAAGAAATACCTATTTTTATATTTCCCGTGCGGTTTTAGCAAACCAAAATAAATTGCAAACTTTTTTTGCCCCTGAAGATACATTTGTGATGTAATAAATTTAAAGATTTATTGGTAATTCGTGTCTTCCATTTAAAAAATGAGACATTGATAAAGACTTAGAGTTTCTGTTTCAGTAAACTCTAGAATTTATATCAAAGGAAAAAGCAGAGGCAAGCTCCCTTTGGACGGATGCCAATAGCCGCCGCGTGACATTGATTTCCATCCGGCTTGAATGTAACACTCGAATTCCTATAAGCATCCGGCAAAGTATTGCGAAGTTTAAAAGCGTATTTCTGATACTTATGCTTCAAAAAAAAAAAAAAAAAAAAAAAAAAAAAAACAGACTAGGAAACAGATGAAGACATTTGGAAGCCTCAAAATAAAATGAAGGTTCAGAGAATCGTATGCTTTTCAATAGTAATAAATGCACACATATGATACAGAGTTGTCCAAAAGTCAGGCTACCCATTAAATACATAATTTTTATTTTTCAATGTCATCAGTTTTAAGTACAAACTATTTGACTGATTTTCAATAGTATATTTTTTGAAAAGACATGTCTGTTTTATTTCCACTTTTTATGTACAGTGACAGTTTTGAATGATTTTAGTTTACAGTGTGTTCAAGATGTTTTCTTTTCCCACAAATCAAGCATTTTTTATTTATTTGTCAACGCAATAGGCGTCAGCTCAATAATTTCAAACCATTGTTGAGAGTTTAAATAATAAATTTCGGGATGATTTTGCATCCACAATCAGAAAGCCAACTATCTTTCGGTTATAAACCTATTTTGGAGAAATTAGAACTTCTATAGTCTGGAGGAAAATGAGGTGCTATGGTAGGCCAACATGAGATATCTAATGTGAAATATAAAATGATAAAGTTGGCTTTAATGAAGTCTGAAAACGGGTTTCAAAGATTGGTGTATCATATGGGATAACACCCGAGTTCTAAAGAAATTGGATTAGCTAATGGTGTTATTCGAAAATTGAGAGCTTCTCATCAAATTAAAATATTGGGTTTTTGTCCATGATTTCATCTCGGATAATACGTTAATAGATTGCTCAGAAAATTTTTCTCCACCAAGAGGTCCAAACATCTAGCCAACAAAAGCATTGGCATGGTGTGAAGACTGGGAAAATGTATCTCGACCACAATAAAGCCCTTGATTTAAAACTTTAGTAGCGACACGATCTCCATTTTTGGGCTAAATGCTGCTTTCTCCTTATGTCTGCTATAATAAAGTAGCGTGTTTTACTTCCGGATTGTTGTCTGGTATTAAATCCTTGTTCATCCGCAACAAAGATGTACTTCAACCAAAAATCAAAAACTCACTTCTTCATCGTAGTTCATATAGGAAGAAAGCGGCGTGTCGCTATTTAAGCTTCGAATGAATGGCTTTAGACCACACACCACGTACTAAACAACTGAAAAAACCACAATTAAACACATTTCATATCTATATTTTTGCAATGTTAATTGCTCTTAAAAAGAGGGTGATATGATCAGAATAAAAATAATTCAAGAAATAAGAACAGTTGAAAAGTTAAGTACAACCCAAATTTCAGTTATAGAAAAAATGATTAAATTGAGTACAAAAACATTGTTTTGACGCAATTAGAAAAGAGAAATAAATTATGTCTCAGGCTGACAACAACTGAATCTAAATATGTTTTGAAGACAAAAAAGAGGTTCCTGAAATGTCCACATTTGAATATTTTTAAGGCATCTATGCAGTACGTACAATTATTCCAAAAAATTTTAGTTTCCTATATTTTCATCTACCTTTTGGATGGAGCTACTTCTATAAGAGTCTTTTGAACTGCAAACTGCACATGTTTTGTTACCCAAAATAATGTTTCTTGGGTAAAACAAGAATATAAAGACAAAAAGCATGACTTCATGTAATCATTATAAAAAATAAAAAATAAAAAAAAACAATGAATAAATAAATGAAAAAAAAAAAAAACTTTTGCAGGAAAGCTGAATTTACATGAACTTTATAGGAAGCTGTGCATGGAAACTACAAGGTGAAACACAATTTTCAGTGAAAAACCCTGTTCTTTCTGTAAAAAAATAAATTTTAAAGTGATGAAAATTTTAAATCATTTTTCATAATAAATAAATGAGCAGTAATCGTTTGAAAACATTTCGAAACGTTATTAAGGATTAAAAGGTTGTATTCAGAATTGAAAATATACTTACAAATCTAACTCTATAAAATCCTTGCACTCTATACTACAAACTCTATAAAACGAGTTTCATCAATGAAATTATACTCATAGACAACATAACGAAACAATGTTAAAAAAATATATATTGATGTAATACTATGTAAAGAAGTTTTTTCCCTTGGGAAGTCATTACTACTACCATTAGTAGAGAATTTAATTACTATTTTTATTACTGTGTTTACGGTAGTAATTAAATAAGAACACAAGAATCATATCACAGTTTTTGAAGATTATTGATTGCTGCTCTAAAGTGGTTAAATGGCTGCTGAGGATACGAGCAGTAATGATAGCTCAGCTAATCATATTTTTAAAGAAATATAACTGAATTATAAAATATGGTTTTATTTATATTACTGTTTTTTGTAAATATCTTAAGTAAATTCCACTTTCAAAGATTCAAACCACACTAATTGGGGAAAGATACTGACTGAAACACGAATATTAAATACACATTTTAAAAAAGACCCGTTTTATACATAAGTATCATAGTATCTACCACATTTGAAAATAAAAGAAAGGAAATAAAAGTAAAATGTTATGCTGAAAACTTGCTAAAGCTATTCATTGTTTAAAAGCAAGAAGATAAAGTTACATCAAAAAAGAAATCTCCGATTTTCCCCCAGAAATAGTATTCTGACCCTAATAGTATTCCGACACTTGAGACCCTGATTTTATTTTAAAGACAAGCACTTTCACACCAAAATGCGTAAAGTATAAAATAAGTTCGCAGTTTGGAGAAAGCGATTTAGAAAGTTCTGAAAAATAAAATGGAAAACAATTTAGGTTATGAAGAATCGTAAGCAAGTTTCGCATGTATGCCTTTGAAAATTTAACTGAATGTAAAATGCGAATATGATTACGTGTTTTGGAAAAAAATGGTTTCGCCGAAGATTTAAAGGGAAAAAAATGTGCAAACGCAGACAGTTAATGCACGCAAAAAATTTACAAACTTAGTCCTTTCAAACGGAGTTACTTTTACAACAAATACGTATTTTTCTCTGTGTATTTTTTGTGTGTTTATTTTAGAAATAATAATATACATTACCAATAACTTGGACTGTAAATCAGTTAACTCCAAGATTATAAAAAATGCGTTTTTTTTCTTTGCTTGGAGATTATTTCAAGCTGTATCCGCAAAATATACGAGCGAACACCGATGTTTCTTACAAATCGAGAAATTTGTTGTATTTAAACTTGCTAATCCGCTAGTCCAACAACACGCTATAAACCTTACATAACTCCCACTGCTCTTGAAAAGTTACTTATCGTGGATTTATCTGTTTTAAGTCTAAGGCACCGTTGTTTTAAAACTGAATATTTCTTCAAAAAAAAAAAAAAAGAAGTGAAAATGTCATAATTTGGATTGCATAAGAGTTTTCGAATTTAAAAAAAATGTAGTAACCGTGAGGAAAAAAAATGTTTGAGAAATAATAAATCAGTACAAACAGAGTTATCATTTTGCTCGTAATCGTGACTTGATTTGATGCGGAATGCCTCCTCGTGAAAATTTGCTTACCTTTTAAGAAAAGTACCAGATGAAATATTGAATGCAGCCCAAATTCGTTCATAAATTAAACGACTTTATTTTAAAAATAATATAGTACACTTTATAATTGCGTATTAGGTAAATCTAATAAGCACTTTTTCCTTTGATTGTTTTCCTTTGATTAACTTTTGCAGACGAGAGGCAAAAATGGAATAAAAATTTAGTTTTGTTCTCTTAAGGGGAGGGTGGATGTTGAAAATGAAAAAAATTATTTTTTAAGTGACATACTTAAAATTTTGTGCCCTGATGTATTTCTAAATGAATAAAGACATCTCACTTTTTTTTTTTCAAAAATATCAAAAATTTTAAATATTTATTAAATTTTAAACTTTTTTAAACCAAATCTAAAATTTGCTCCCTGCGTCGCAAAATTTAATTAAATTTCATTTTTCTTTTTTTAAACCATAGTTTACATCTAATAAAACAAAAGTTGCTTCTTCAACATAAATTTTTAACAATAGTTTGTTCATAAAAAATTTTACATCAAATTTTACTTGATTTTTTACGGAAAATATTGACTTTTCGTAGTAAATGACCCTGAGAACTCATAATATAATGCAGATAGAGCCTTTAATGTAAGCAAGATTTGTTCCTTACATTTTTGATCTCATTAGAGCCAAATTGCAAAAATATTGAAAAAAAAGTTTTGCGCATGGAACATTTTGAAAATTGCGCGTTGTGCGAAATCTATTTTGTGAGAAAACGACAATTTATTACTTTATGGTGCATGGGTAATACAAATTCAAGTCAAAACTGCAAATATCTTGACACATTACTTACCTTGAGAAAATGTGGTTCCATAAAAATGCATTTTACATTTTTTAAAAAAAAATTGTATTTTCAACCAATGAAATTTAGCAGTATAGGTTTCGAAAAGAAAAAAAGCTTTTGTTGTTTTTTCATCGGAGACCCTTGTAAATGGCTCTGAGAACTCATAATATAATACATATAGAACCTTTAATATAAGCAAGATTTGTTTCTAACATTATTGATCTCATTTGAGCCAAATTGCAAGAATATTGAATAAATAACTTTGCGCAGGGAACATTTAGAAAATCAAGCGTCGTGTAAAATCTACATTGTGAGAAAACGACAATTTATTACTTTACAGTGCATGTATAATATAAATTCAAGTTAAAGATTCCAAATATTTGCACACATTTTTTACCTTGAGTAAATGTGGTTCCATAAAAATATATTTTTTATTAAAAAGAGAAAAATTGTTGTTTCATCCTAAAAAACATTGCACAGCGTATTCATCGGAGACCCAAATGGTAGAAAAATACTATTATAATTGCATATATTCATGCATTATATTTTAAAAGTAACAATAAAATGTACGAGTTTTTGTTTTCAATGACTTTTGTATTAGAATTCAAATTTAAGTTAGGCATGTATGTGATATTTATTTACAGTTTACACAAATGTTCTAGTATAAACAGGCCCGTTGTACACAAAAGTAGTTTTATTCATAATCAAATCAAGTATTGCAGCTTACAAAGCATATGTCAGGCAATTAAAACTTATACCAGATGTAAATGATTTCAATTATACAGCTATTCACAATGAAACTTAAATGAAGCACTTCATCTTACACACTTGAAATAATGTAAGTACTTGGGACAGAAATTGTCGTTAGAGTAGAACAAAATATTTGAGGGAGTAGATGGACAAAGCGAAATTAAATTCAGGTTTGAGAGCTTTTACTATATTATTATACAAGATGTTTACATTTCGCATGTAAGGGTCATAACCAATGTAATTTAAGGCATGGGTGCAACTTTTTTGGTTTCTTATTTTTTAGCACAAATTAAAACGCACCAGCTGAATAAGTGACACCTTCTTTTTTTTTCAACTGGTTGTTGGCACAAACTTTGGCATATTTTTTAAAATTACGCTTCTGTTTACTTTCTGCAGTTGAACGCAGTTTTTTGTGTTTCACGCCTTTTGTCCTTTTGATGAGCAATAACCAGAGATGCATCTGCCAAATTACAGTCAGATGTTAGAGTTAAAGTTTCCGTGCACCCTAAATTAAATTCACTCACTGCAGCTAAAACTGCCAATTCAAGCCTCTTTTTGGTGACGAATATTTCTTTTGGGCACTTTTGCCAAATACAGCTGTGGAGGCTTTCATTGCGGTTTTGCGTTTTAGCAGCTGTACAACGTAACAGTAGTTCATCATTTATTAACCGTTGATAAACGGGCAGGATCTTTACAAGAACATCCTCAGAGAGCTTTGTCTTCATATGCTTATGACTTTGAGGTTTCATGCGATTTGACAAAGCTCTCTGATAGAAGCACCAAGATGATTTTCCTTGCGGACACTTACTGTGTTGAGGCTTGCTGTCGGTCGAGACACAGTGATACAACGATGCTAAAATGGCAGTTTTCATATTTTTAATGTTCGGCGCATTGTCTTTTATGGCTTTGCGGTAGTAACTTTGGAGGCGTTGAATTGTGGCTTGAGTTAAATTCCCAGACTTCTTGCCTCCAAGTGTCACGCCTTTCACCCGCCACTCTTTAACTTTATTTTCCAGGCCAGTTCGTAGCCTCTTGGCCACGTGATTAATGCATTCCTCTTTCGTTATCACAAAATCATCGTAGATGTTTTGCTCAGTCAAATGGGTGAAAGTTTTTGCATCACCATCAGATAGAAGAGAAACGTATCTGAAGTTGAGTTCCGTTGCTCTTCTAAACAAGGTCTCAGCAGCATGCATTTCCATGCTGTTTGAGGTGCCAAAGAAATTTTTCTGGCAGCCGGTCCCTTTGTGACCCTCAAACCACACATAGAATTCGCAGCTTTCCTTCCCCAAATCTCTTTCTGCAGAAACGCATTCCGGGCAGTACTTGCTGAGAACTTCGTAGTCTATGACTAAACCGGTCAACATGTCGATAACGATGCCAATCCCGTTTAACGACGTATGGCCTCGCTTTTGCCACGTACCGTCATATGAGACTGAAATATCGAGGACTCCATCATTTTCAACTGCTCCATTCTCAAGATTTATTTTACGAATGTAATCCCTCGAGGCATTTAAAATCTTCTTTTTTGTCTCACTTGATTCACTTGAAAGGGTTTCTACGTAAGCAGCAAAGGTCTTTTTATCCATATTTGGTATTCCCAAGACCATCGAAAAAGTTTGCAAAGCAGCATAGCCTCTGCCAATTGCCAAAAATGATTCCACGAGTTTTTTGTTCAGTTGAAACTTCTTTGATGTACTTTCTCGTGGAGTGTTGAAGGCCGAAGAGTAGCAATGGTTACAGTCCTTGCAAAAAATTGCCATCTTACATGCATACCCAAACTTGTTGCTAGCACAAACATCTAATGATTTACTCCCACATTCAGTGCAGGGCAATTCACACAACAGTGAGCTCCACATTTCTTTCGACATCATAGTAATGTTCTCAGGCATACTGCTGCTAGGCGACTTTATATCAGCACATTTAGAAGAATTAGGTTGATCCACAGGTGACGACAAAATGTTATTTTGATTTGTGCTTGCATTTTTACGTTTTGCAGCATTTGCAGCACAAGCAGCTCGCCGCTTAGAAGGGCGACCTTTAGGTTTCCGGTAGCGTGAACTAATCAAGTCCATTTCACCGTAAATGTTGAATAAAAATTTAAACTATGCAAAAACAATCACTAATATAGAACAACGTAACAGATAATAACAATAAAATCAACAAATCACAACAAAAAAACGGATACCAACAAGAAATAACAACAAAAGTTGATTCGAAAAATAATTATAACTCGCAGTCGCTAAATGTAAACAAATGTCGATTGTGTCAGAGATACGGTTACAGTTAAAGCAACTGTAGAAGTGCATCTTCTTGGAATAATATTATTTAGTGTGGCTTATCATATAAAGTGATGAAAAAACAAGTAGTAATATGTAAACAAACAGTTTAAAGGGCATTTAAATGTCTCCGGCGGCCATTTTGAACCACGAAATGGCAGCCATATTTGGTTCTAATGATAATTAATTTATGTATAACTTTTTAAAATGTTGATTTTATTGGAAAATTCTTTTGGCTTTGTGTAGGGAAGGGATCTAGCAATATTATAAAATTAAAAAAAAAAAATGAATAAAAATCATTTTTTGGTGATTTTCAACGTCCACCCTCACCTTAAAAAATGCGTATAACTCATTTCTTCGTTAATTTCGGCATGTCAAGTTCAACGCCCCCTTAACACTAGAAAGACGGTGTTTTGCGTTTACCTAGAAAGACTAGCAGCGGTCACTTTGACCGCCATACTTAAAAGATTGGAAATTTCTTCCTTTTGGGATTTTTAACCATAGAAAAGATTTGTTTCAACATGTCAGAATTTAATTTAACTATTTAATCGTAATATAGTCTGCAAATAAGTCTCAGATAGCTTTTCTTTTAATTTTATGTTCGGTCAAGTGAAATACTTATGCTTTACACAATTGGCATTGAGAAAGAGTAAATTTGTACAAAAAATAGGAATTTTCCTTAGCATGTAATAACTAACAAGTACTACAATCAACCATGCATGTGTTTGGTTTAAAAAATACCTAAATATCGCAAGATACCGTACATTACAACTATCTTTTACAGTATTTCCAAATACTTATGTTATCACGTCACCTGTATATTAGCCATTAACAGCTTTTTTTTTTTTTTTGGCAATCAGAACAAATGCTCGTAGATTTATTTCCGCACAGTTTAATTTCACACTGTTTTCATCTTTTTCCTGAGGTTATGTGCAGCAAAATTTATCAGTGGAGGTATTTCGGAGGAAATTGGAGTTCTGTTTTTGAATTCCCCTCCTCCCCTTTTTTCGGCGTCGGACCCTTTCCCCCCTTTTTTCACTGCTTTTTATATTTTGAGCCTCAGTTTTTATTAACGAGGTTTCTTCTGATCCTAACTCAGAAGAACAATCCTTTTCTGCAAATCTAGGCTCCGAAAAATATTCGCAATAATCTCATGAAAGCAAACTATTCTCATCGCTAAGAATATATTTCTCTTCAGATAAGTCAGACTGTTCATTCGAACCATAATCTGTTTTAGATAAATCTGCAACAGTTTCAAGAATTAATGTCCCAATAAGTTTTTGTTAACGGTTCTTTCGACATCATGAAAATAATTATGTGACTGAGCACTTCATCATCATCGAAAAAAGTAAATGCCAATGCTTCAAGCAAAGCACATGTTTTGGTGCACAAAAGAATTCCAGCAAACATTTTTGGAATTTACCTGTTTATATTTACTTCTTTTTAGACCCAAAGTAATTTCACGTGTCCAGTCACATGTTTTTCAAATTTACCTTTCTCAACTTTGCCCCTGTGCAGATAGCAGAAAACTGAAACCATGCAACCAGCAGGTGTTTCGCATTTTCCTAACAGTTCATGGAATTAAACTTGACTAGCAGGTGCTACTCAAGCCCAAAAGAACATTACTCACCCTGACAACTAACAATAGTCCACAGTACACACAAATGATCAGAAAAAAAGAAGAAAATGGATGCATAAAGAAAGGTTCACTTAGCGGTCAAAATAATCGTAGTCAGTCTTTTTAGGCATAAACATTTATAGTGACTATAATAATAATCCTAAAGAGATAAATTTTACTGTTGTAAGAGCTTAACAAATAGTTAGGAAAAGTCAATGAAGGAAAAAGAGTTTAAAAGTCAAGCGCAGCAAATATGAGCATTTGAAAATCGTTTGCGGTCAAGATGACCGCTTCCGTCTTTCTAGTGTTAATACGAAGTGCCTATTGCATTTGCCTCAAAAAGTGATCTTCCGTTAATGCCCGAATTGACTTCCGGTACGGAACTTTACCTTGCGGAAATAGGACAAACGCTTTGCTATGGTGATGGGTACGAACAATGCAAATTAAATTGTTAATTGGTTTAGTTTAAAAATTTAAAATTAGAAATTACCCAATGCTTTTTTTAAACTTTTGATTAGTAATAACGTTGGCAGATGACAGTTGTCTACGTACCGAACATTGCTTATAATCGTTCCATATATTTGGATTCATTTTTGCTTCCTGTTAAAAGCAAAAAAGCAAAAAGCATTTGTTATTAAAGAGGCGTTGGGCGAGCTTCGGTATGACAGGATGAAATCTTCAAATGCGGCGCTTTTACTGGTTTTCTGATGCATTTAAATTGTAAACAATGCAGTAATATTTTTGCTTTGTTTCTGATTAAAAAATAAATAAATTATAAATTTAATAAAATTAGATATTCTTCGAACTATTTAAAGATCTGTCTTAAGGATCCTGTAACCAACATTTCTAGACCTTTCCATTTAGCCAGAGGGTAACCAATACACATACACAACCTTTTTGTTTTATTGAGACAGATTAGTGTACAAGTGAAGCATAATTTAAACATGGAAAAAGTTATTCTTTTACGAATGAGCAATTTGAAAACTACTGTTTCTGAACTAAATAACGTCAGAACGTCAAAGAAACAGTTTTCTTATACCTGTATCGTTAAGTTCAACTGTCATAAGTTATCTTCTTTTGCATAAAAAGGATTTATTTGCAATACCACAACCCGTGAATGCGATGACTGACAAAATTTGCACTTTATTTCCTTCTTTTCTGTCGTATATGTTTTTAGCACACAAGTATTGCTTTAATTTCTTAGTACAAGCTATATTTTTAGAAAACAGCAATAGATATGTCTACCTCATTCAAAATTAATGTAAGAAAGTTATATGCATACCATTTTCGTACCATTTTTTTTCATAAATCATATTTTGTTTGAAAAAGTTGATTTAACTCTTTTAAAGGAGTATTTAGGAAATTTATGTTTGACCTTAAGGCAATCAAGGTAAAGATTGGTCTTCAGTTAGAACATCCATGTTGACGCATGCAAAAATAAGTTCGTTTAGTTTTTCCTTGTTGTTTTACACAAAATCCTAATTATATGTTTAAATTCATTTAATCAAAACTCGGACTTACCTCTAAAATCTTTCTCACGTTATCTGAGAGGAAGAAAGTAGTTCAAATATGACTAATTTTGAAGTAAAAAAATAATAATAAACCACTGTCATAATTTCCCTTTTTAAAATAGACTTTCCTGCAAGGTCAAACAATGCAATTTGCCAAACATTTCTTTGAAAAATATCAATTTAAAAGTAATCGCTATTGTTCTTTAAGATCCAGATGGCGAGTACTCGTTCATATAGGGAAAAATAACAGTTGTTGAAGCGTACTCAGTAATTCAAACATCAAATATTATCATTAAAATCTTAATACTTAATGCATAACTGAAAAAAATATAATAATCGCAAGTGTCTAGTTAAGCATTGTCCATTTAATTGAAAGTAAAGCAATAATCATTCCATCAGAAAATATTCCTTTTTTACATAGTATCAAAATAAAATTTCTATTGAAAAAACTTCTGAAATCAGCTCGACTTACGGTACAGACAAAAAAAAATATAATAAAATCTTAATTAAAAACATTCTTTCAGATTTTTTCCCCTTTAAAAGCAATAATTAAACCCTTGAGCCATCTCTATTTCTTGAATGCAAAAAAAAAAAAGGGAAATCTTTTACGACAGAATCAAAATGCATGAAAAAAGAAGTATTTTAATTAGTGTCTAAACATATTTGAAATTGTGACTATCTCAAATAGTTTATTGTAATTAGCTTATTTGAAATAACAGCATGAAATGCAAACATTTTGCTTACAGTTATACAATAGGGCTTATACATTTTTATATAGGTACCTTGCCCAAAAATCATTACATATAATTGTTGAAATGTTTAAACTTTCTTGGTTTGTATGTTTTTACATAGGAAAGTCATTTAAATACTTAGTTATTTACATGAAATACACCGTCAGCTCAGTCAATTCCAGCTGAAGACTGCAGTTTCGTGCTTATTAGCACTCATCAGCCCGGAAAAGAACCTTAAGAGGTGAAAAACCTCTTAAGGAAGCCTAGAGTGCCAAAAAAACTGGTAGTTAATACAGAATTAGCACTGACCAGACGAGTGACCGAAACAATGGTTCGGTTCAGATCGAATATTGAAGTGAAGGCCGGTTATATTCAGTAAGTTACCAGTAAGTTCAGTAGGTTTCAGTAAGTAACTTACTGAATATACCTGCCTTTTCTTCAGGATTTGAGTTCAACCGAACCATTGTTTCGGTCACTCGTCTGGTCAGTGCTAATTCTGTGTTAGCTACCAGTTTGTTTGGCACTCTAGGCTTCCTTAAGAGGTTTTCCACCTCCAGCTCAGTCACTCCTATGCCGAGCTGATGAGTGCTAATAAGCACGAAACTGCAGTCCTCGGCTGCAATTGACTGAGCTGGCGGTGTATTTTATGAATTTCTGCCTTAGCCCTGGCTATAGGATGTAACTTACTGAATACTATTTGCTTTAGATGCATTACGGTCGTCGATGGCTGGCAACAAAATGAGATGTATATACATTGGTGAAAAATTGCGTCCCCTAATTTCTAAATCATTGCATTATATACCCTCATTCCGTATTGCTGCATTATGAACATGCATTTAAGACTAAAAATTCCTAACTTTTTCTGGGAAAATGTGCATGTTGGCGATGACATGAAAGTATCAATTCATTCAGATACAACCAGTGAAGATTTCTGAAAACTATCACATACTTGATAAAATTGGTGATAATAAAAGGAATTAATCTTTTTGGCTTACAACCAACGGTGGCAATGATTTATGCACGATAAGTGCGTGCATTGACATGTGCTAGATCAGATTTTGTCTTCGGTGAAAACACACCTCCGAACTGAGATTAGCCGTTTTCATGTGAAGCACATTTAAATTTCAACAGCGAGACTAATATCACCGTACAACTTTGTCGTTTATAATATTTCAGTTTTCATATTTATTTCATGATATAAACTAATTCCTCGATGTTTTTGATGTCTTCAATTGCTCTTGCTCGATGTGCAAAAATTCAAACATGCAAATTTATCGATTGAAAAGGTAAAAATGTTTTCAACTGTCATTATATTTAAGCGTCAGTAAACTTACAGACTAGAATATTTTAAGCTCAGCTGTGACATATTTTGTGACACATTTAGTATACATTTAAACCATGAGATGGACGAAGTTAAACTATTGTTTAACTATGAGGTATTTAACTTGGGTTCCATGAAACCCTAGATTCATTTCTTCTGGGGTTGAAACTGCTTATACAAAGAGAAGACATTTTAGCTAAATTTTAATTGTGCTTCCAATCAAATTTTACTCTCTTATTTTTATAAATACTTTCATTTTGTGTTTTGAACTTTTCAACTTTTTCTCTAAACATTTTCTTCTTTCTCATCAATAGAGTCTGCACTATCTAGGCTAAATATTTTTCAAAACTGTTTTTCTTTTTTGTGTGTATGTGTTTGATTTTGAACAAATTAAATTTTAACATGAGACTACACTCTCATCATCCCAAAAATAAACTAAAAAAATCATGAAAATATCATACATTTAGGAAATATAACCACTTAAGCATGTGCAGTAGAACACGGAACCAGTTTTTACATTAATTGTTAATGGTTTTGCATTTTCTAATTTAGAATACTTCTCCCTACAATATTGGTTTAAATATATGTAACTATCAATGGCTTAAATACTTTTAATGGTTTTGAAGTAAAAGTATCTATGTAGTTTTGTTAAGAGCATTCTTATCCGACGAGTTGTTTTTACATATAATACCAGAATCACATCTTACAACTTTACTTTTGCTATATTACTTTAGTTTCTATTTCACAATTGTAAATGATTACTACTTAGAAAATTTTAAATTTCCTAGCAAATTAATTTTGTTAAAAATGAGGCTTCATTACTTCATAGCTGATTATAGGGTCTGGTGGGGTAAAGTGGTCATAAAATAGTAGGTTTTCAACTTAGGTGGATAATAAATACAATAAATTCTTTAAATACTTCAACTTTTTTTGTTATTATTTTACATTGCATTATTAAAGAACACGTACATTGAATTTCAGGGAAAAAAAATATTGATTTAACTAGTTTTATAACATTTTCATTTCCCTTTGTATTTATGACCACTTTGCCCCATGGGGTGGGGGAAAGTGGTCATAGTTAAAAACAGCTGCAAAACTGCTACAAATAACCCTATTATTTGTATATTTCGGTTATTTTTATAGTTATAAGTATATGTACGAGTATATGCGGGAATGCACGAGTATATACGTGTCGTGTAAACAAGAGTAAACATGTTCATATATGAATAAATATATGTATACATCAGAAACATGCATGCATGTGCCTACTCAAGTATATTCGTGTATACACGAGCATATAAGCATGTATACGTGATTGCCTACAGGAGTGTATACGTGTCTACACGAGAATATACGAGTCACGTGTATATGCGAGTATATACGCGCAAAACGAACATAATTTGGGTGTTTGCACATGTATCTCGAGTATATACGTGCATACCTGAGTTTCTGAGTATATACGTGTATAGTCGACGTATATACGCATATATAAGTGTACATAGATACACTACTAGCCATTAAAATTGCTACACCAAGAAGAAATTGCCAGAATGAAGCTACATTTTACACACGTGATAATAAAATTTACATTAAAAAGTGATTACAAAATTAAAGCAATTTAATCATTTATAGTTGGAAAAATCTCGAATAAATGGAGGTTTAAGTATCCTGTTAAGCCACCTCTAGCGTGAATGTACGATGTACTTGAAACGAAACAATCGGGCATTGAGACATAACAGTCTCCTACGATATCCTGCGTCATCACGTACCACAGTTGCTGTAAACGTGCCACTCATTCGATCAAATTCATACGTGTTAGCACTCACGACCGGGCTCCCAGGAACCATTTTTTAACATGACAATGCTCGGTCAAACACAGCAAGGGTGTCCTCCTCTTCCGCATTATCACTTTCTCTGGTCTGCGTGATGCTCTGGTCTGCGATTTGTGACTTGTCACAAATTGAACATATCTGGGATCACTTGAGACGGTAAATTGGACAGCCTGTAAGTTTGATCAAATTAGTGGCGCGTTTACAGCAACTGTGGTACGAGATGACGTAAGACATCGTACGAAATTGCTGTACCGCAATGCTCGACCGTATCGGTTCTTAAATTCCAACTAGAGGTGGCGCAACAGGGTACTTAAACCTCTATTCATGTGAGATTTTTCCAGTAATAAATGAGTTAATACACGAGTTACTTCGTGGATATATCCAGTGCGTGTTTGGTACGTGTCTACTAACGTATATATATGTGGAAGCAAGAGTATATACGTATGCTTACGTGTAAACACGATTCTATATACTTGTTAAACGTATATACGTACATTTACGTGTAAACACCAATACATGTATCCACGTATATCTACGAGTATATCCGCTAATATACAGGTATGCTTACATAGTGAATCCAAGATCTTGGGCAAAATCTAAGTGGTGTGAAAGGGGAGGATAAGAAGCAAAGAATCATAAGGAACTTTTGCTCGTTGACGCGCTACATGCACACAAAGCCATAAATCGATGGAATGAAAACAGATCACAAATTTGTTACACAAAGATGATTTTACCCGACATTTTAGTTCTTAAGAAATATTTAGACAGTTGTTAAAAAGTAAGGCCTGTAGTAGCTCTAATACACGCATCGCAACAAAGGCGCAGCGACTGATGAAAGTTTTTCAAGAGTCTCGTAATTGCAACAGAGTGATTGCGACGCATGTATTACAGATGCCGGCCGCAAGTTTCATCAATCACTTTAAAACTTTCTTAAGTCGTTGTGTAAAATTGTCTTTTTTGTAATAAATTTGTGACCTGTTTTGCATTCATTAGTTTCTGGCTTTGCGTGCATGTAGCGCGTCAGCGTTGAGTTTGTGGCCATATGTTTCTTATGATTCTTACTTCTTATCCTCCTCTCCAACACCTTTTAAAAATTTGCCCAAGAGTTTAAACTCACCCTGCATACATGTATATCATATGCTAGTATGTAAGTGTCAGCTCGAGTACGTACGCGTATATACGTCGTGTCTACCTGAGTATATAAGTGTTCGTATGTGTAGGAATATAAGCGGGTATATACGTGTATAGTCGAATGTATATCTGTATAGACAAAAAATACTACGAGATAAATACGTGTTTATTGGTGCATTTATGTAAATACGTATATATACGTGCCTACACGAGTATATGCGTATGCATGCGCATATACTCATATATTTAACCTTGTTTACTGTAAAAACAATACATATTAAGTGAAATTAATACTTAATTTATATCTGCCTTATACTTAAAGATTAAGTGATTTTAAAAGAACAATATTCGTTAAGCCTAATATTTTGACCACTTTACCCCATCTTACTATAATTGTTCTAAAAAATTATTCAAAATAGATTCAGCTAACTGGTAATGAGTATGAGTTCTTGAGACATGTAGGAAGCTTCCTGCGCAGTCAATCTGTTCATAATTCTAACAAACAAAATTTCCCAAGAAAGTTAAAGAAGGTGTTTATATTTTAAAAAAATTCATAATCACACAAAATATTTTTTTTCACCAAATGAAATTTTGTCAGTTGTAAAATTTTGTATTCAAAATGTAGTTTCTAACTGCACTACTCTAAAATAAAATTTTCACATTCATTCGAACATTTATTTCTAAGGTATAGCCATTTATTTGAATTATGACCACTTTACCCCACCAGACCCTATACAATAGATTTTAAGCTTAAATGACGAAATTGATTCGTTTGTTCATCTTCGGTACACGCCCGTATGCAAACTACAATAGCCCCCACTGATTGCAGCAGTTAAAAGTACCTGTCACTCAGTAGCATATCCCCTTGGACCTGAGAACTTTCAATCCCTTAAATAATTACTTTTTTTATAACTTTTTTCCTTATTTTAACCTTTTCAGTCTGATAGAGCACACCATATTGTCCTACTGACTGAAATTTTGTCTACAACTGAAAAAGTGCTGGCATTTATTTTCCTTCTTTTCGTATGAGAAATGTGAAACTGTTGCATCTAAAAGTACCTGTCAAGCATTAACTGAGTCTGTTGACTCCAAAAATGACAACCTCTATTCCCTTTTTTGTATACATACATGTGTATATATTTTGTATACATCTAACGCAGAGGTTCCCAACTTTTTTTCCTTTGCGAAGTCCTTTCAAAATCCGAAAGGGGTTGGCGAACCCCTTGTAAAAAAGTAAAAAGGGTCAATCAAAAAAATAAACAAATAAATCGATCATACAATAAAATTTGGAGGAATTTTTTGCATAATATTTCTCAAAAGTTCATGACAAGTACGAGCACATAACTGCATAATATAAAAGCGCAAATCTTTTGACCAACTAAAATATAATAGCCTTAGAATATGAATCCAAAACAAGCCCTGTGATTATTCTTTGTTGAGCTTAAGTTAACTCTGAAAAAGCTCTTAATGGGACAGTTGTGGCATGCAGAAGTTCATTTTGGCTCATCTATCTGCCAGTTTTACATTAAGTTCATCATTTAATTTGCTTCTGTATTTATTCTTTCTCACATGGAAACGTTATCCAAAATGGTAATAAATTTTAAAAAGTATTTTTCTGATACCAGAGGTGCCCAAGCAAATGTTAATGAGTTAATCTAATATGACCAATATGAAAAAGTTCTATTACAACTCATTCCTTTCTGGTGCTCTTTAATGGCTTAAAACCTTTCGTCGAGGGCTGGATGAAGTAAGAAACAAATAAATGAATGATGAATGAAAAGCCTTTAGCGAGAATGTTGAAATAGCGCCATTATAGTATTATTTTCGCGAAAACCCATCATACCTCTCGCGAACCCTCGGGGATTCGCGTACCACCGGTTGGGAACCGATGATCTAGCGCAGGGCTTTCCAACTGCAAGGAGCCCACGGGCCAGAATTTCGGTCACTGATCACCTGGCGAGCCGCAGTTTGAAAAAGTTGAACAATAACCTCTTGCCTCTTATACAATAAAATTAATAGTTGAATTATTAATTATAAAACAATGAAACAGAAGGATTATTAAACAATTCGCTTACATTTTAATTGAAAAACTGAGGCCGATCCGCCTTCTTGACAAGGGCAGGAATGTCAACATCGATGCCGACCGCACAATATGTGTTGGCGGGCCGTATGTGGCCCGCTGGCCGCCAGTTGAACAGCCCTGATCTAACGTAAACGCAGCAGTAGTGGCCAGTGCTTAGTAGTGCTTCAGTAGCAACCACTTCAAGGTTTAAATTTGAAAAAAAAAAATAGGATTCCAGGTATCCCAATGGTTTTAAACGTCCAGCAGGTAATTCTTCCAGCACGTTTGATACACTTTTAAATTCATTGGGAGACCTGGAATCCTATTTTCTTTTTTAAATTTTCACCTTGAAGTAACCACTACTCAAGCACTGGCCTCTACTGGTGTGTTTACCGTATTATCTTTTTTTTTTTTTTACACTTAAAGTTTGAGAGACCATTCGCAATTGCCTTATTGACTCAAGTTGTGTGTACATGAAAATGCAACTGAAATATTACTTATCGTTCTTTTTTTTCAAACATTTTGATCCTACTAGCTAAATGTTTTAATTGATAATCTTTTGATAACTCAGAATTGAAATCAGCTATGTACGTTTTAAGAACAGTTTTTAAAAATATTTTATATGCCCTTCATTTTATTATTTTTTCACACAACTAATATCAGACAAATTACAGTATTTTAGTTGTGTACCTATTAGGGATGTGTCGTTTATGAACGAACGAGTCAAAAAGAACGAATTCTTAACATAAACGAGTGAACGGCCAGTCTATTAAATGGTGAGCAGTTTAGAAGATTGTATTGATGCATTTGTGATAAAATCGCATTTTTTTTTTTTTTTTTGAATTATATTCATCTTCAAATTTTTAACTCTTAATCTCAAGTTTCCTTTTTCTCAGTGCAGTACAATATATTAATTTCGAAACTTTTTACTTTGTTTTGTTCATTATTTTTCTTTAACCGTTGCAGTTCATTTACAATTTTCCAATGTAGCAATTAGTAATGTTTTGTGTAAGTACTAACAAAATGTTCCATTTCCTGTCCCACGCTCTTGCTAAAATCCTTCTCATGCTTTCTGTTGCCAAAATGATTTCTAAAAAATACCTTTTTTCACTTTTCTAGCGATCTTTTTGTCATATATAACATCTTTCCTATCAATTACCATATTGATTTTTTTGGCTTTATTTTAAACTTTGCTTGGCGACTTCTAAGTCACCCATTTTACATTCATAATTCATATATTTTTGATAAGGATTATTACTGCCTAATTTTCCCCCTCATTCAAAAAGTGCTGCGCATTTTTCACTGTTCTGTGGAATAATTTTGAAGCTTCCTAATATTTAGATAAGTCTTTTTTCTTAAATTAATTTATTCGGTACTTCAGCTGGGCTACCAATATATTTGTTGTAACTATTTTCGTTATACATGCTCTATTGGTAGTACTGTAGGATGATACAGTGCTGTAGTTGGAAAAAACAATGTGTAGGATCTTCATTTGGGTAGATGTCATGACTGACAAATGTTTGTTTTAGGGTCAAAAAAGCTCAGTTTCGATAACTTGCGCCAGTTTTTGTATACAAAGCAGACGTTTTATGATTAAAATATTTTTGTTTAGTTTATGTATGTTTAACAAACACTTAGTTTAGATAAACGTAATTTTTTTATTCTCTCACTCTCAAACATAAACAATAGTTTTATATTATAGATTGTTTCTTATTTATTTATTTTTTGTAGTTCTGTCTTTTATTTATTTAGTCATTCGCATTTTTAAAATGTAACCTGAAATACACATTTAAAATTATTTTTTTTTTATTTTCACCTATGACCACACTACTCTTGCAGATATGATATTTCTTTTTATAATTAGTACACTATTTCTTGTAAGTTTAATTTTGAAAATTCTCCGACGTTACATATAGTTTATTTTTGTGTATAGTAAAATTTAATCACTAAATTTTGTGATATGCGGAAATGGAATCTGCGGTTTTTTGGAATTGAAAACATATATTACCATTCGGCAAATGACAAATAACATACAAAATGAACTATAATTGATGTATATATCTGAACCTGAATAAAGTTTTTTTTTATTTTTATATATTTTTTTAAATGAACGAAGTCGTTTAAATGATCGAGGTAATTGGACGGATAAAAAAACAAGAAGTTCCGTCTAGAACTATACGAGCCTACTTTCCCGTATACCCATACTACTTTCCAGTACCTGATCAATATTCTAAAAAATGGTTAAAACCGCAAGTTGTTTCAAACATATATTCAAATATAATATTTTTTCAGCCTCCAAAATTTGATCGCAATACTTTAATTTTTTAAAATTATTCGATGTATTTCTTTTTTCATGTAAAATCTTGTCTTAGTTAAAATATTACAAGTGTAATATTAAAAAAAAAGCTCACAATACTGCTGGAAAAAATCAGGGCTGTGGAGTTGGAAGGAAACTGGTAGACTCCGGCGTTTTGATATGCCCGACTCCAACTCCGACTCCGGATTTTTAGTTATTATTTTTTTAATTGTAATTTTTTCAATTCCTTCTCTCCATTCAGGGGAAGGGGGGAAACCTCTAAACAAAGATTGAAATATTAATTAATTTTTATGAAAATGTCGCATTTTGTTTTTTATTGTAAACCCAAGAAACATACAGCGTTAGAAGTTCAATTTAAAAATCAAATTTTCCAATATTTACGAGTATAAAGGTAAGATAACTTAAAAATCCATTTAAACAAACTGAAAAGGATTAGTTGTAATTTTCCTACGTTTAATGTTTAATAAATAGATATTGATCAAATCGTGTGCTTTCAATTTTTCAAAGCTGTAACTTGCGAGGAAAAAAAAAAGTTTTTTTTAAAATCTAAGTCCAAGTGATTGGGTGTGGGGGGGGGGGGGGAGGTTTGCCCCGAGTAAATGGCACCCAAAGTTAATTTCAGAGTTTATAAAAAAATATAAATACTTTAATGCTAAAAATTTTCCCGAATATATTTTAAAGTATATTTATTTCATCAATAAAATTTCAACGAAAATAGGGTACATATACGTTAGGAGCTAATTTCACACAAAATGCGGCGGAATACAAAGTTGTACGAATAGCTTTTACTATACCTATATCCCTATATATATCTGCTGCAACATTGTCTTTGAAAGTGGTAACAAACATTGTAAAAGAGAAGGTGCAGCGTGTCTAAAATTTACTAGCAGATGCTATTTTTTTTCTTCTAAAGTACAGGTTATGTATATTCAAAATGAAAAAAAAATAATTAAATAAATAAATAAACCTAAAAAATAGCATGCAATGGAGTACGTTAGAAAAAAATAATAACACTAATTATAAATAATTACGAAACAGAAAAATACAGTGATTTGCGAAAATGTATCGTTGTTCTTTCGTGGCTGACTTTGAAATCGCGTTTCATACCGCGATGATCCTAATTAGAAACGAAAAAAAGATGTTGTGGTGTTTCAACTTTCGTGGTTTGCATTTAATAACATTTCTCTTTAGGGCACATACTTAAATTTAACTTTTTTTTCTAATTGGACAAATATCAACTCATGATTTTTTTTCTTGAATTAATTTTTTGCCTTGTTTTTTTCATAATGCATTTAAACATAGTCTAATTCTTACGATTATTTGCTTGCAACTTGAAGTTGTTTTGAATATTTTTTACCGCGAAAAGTAATTTTTAGCAACCCCCTTTTTTTCAATTGACAACTAATAAATAATTATTAATTACTTTCTGTTGATGAATGTGGGGCAAAATGAAATGTGAAATATTTCTTATGCTTTCAGTTTCACCTATCTAATGATAATTTAGGTATATAGTAACACATGTAAATGTTGTTACAGAAGATCAAAGCATGTAGTACAAGATTTTAAAGTTTGTTACTCATACCGTAAGTTTATGTTTTAGGACAAAAACTATTTTTGTTACTTCAAAATAATGAAATTATTGTTATTAAAACTTTAAATAAGAATTGAGAATTACTGATATTCACTGCAGTGCTTATGAATGAAATATTAAGTTGTTTTTTTTTCTCTCTTTTTTTTCAATGTTTTCTACAGCTAGTTAAGTGCATGCGGATAAAGGTGAACTTGCTTATTTTGTTTACTTATTCAATCATTTATAAAAGCACTTTAGTACATTTTTTATTGAGAAACTCACTCATTTCATTGAGAAAAACATTCTTACATTTAATATTGCACATATTTTCTTTTTCATTCACTGCTTTCGGCCCTCATTTGTTTTCTCTCATATATTAATTGCTATTTCATTGTTTGATTGTATACTTATTCATTTACTCATTCTCTTAATTTTTAATTTATTTTATCACAAGTATTACTAATAACTAAATAGAATTTTTCTTTAGAAATGTATTTTGTTTTTCACTTTTGTTCACTTCTGAAAAAAAAAAAGGAAAAGAAATGCTTCACTGTTTTTTTTTCTTTTGAAGAAACAAATTTTCTTGCAAAAAGTTAAAAAATATATGATTCAAAGGCAGTTTTATTTCAATGTAACTTTCAAATCAAATTTCATTCTTTTTTTTTGTCAGAGGTGAATTATCTTGGTGAATTGTATTTTATGAATTATCTTTCTTGTTTCAATTTGCCAAATTTCCTTTACTGGCCGAGTTATAACTTACTCAAAATCTTGTGACGATTAAAATTTTAGTGCAAAAAATTGAGCGTCAGTTCATTAAAACGCTTTTCGCAGAAATTGCTAGCGATCATAAAAAGTTCCTTTAAAATGTATACTTTTTACTTCGCTGCAGTAGAAAAAATAAAATATATGCGGAATAAGTTATTAACTGGATTTTTTTTTAGATGTGAGTAAAAATTAAATATGAGGCATTGTTAAAACTCTTCTTCATAGGATTAAATAATATGAATAAAAACCTAACGAAAATAATTAAATAGTACTTTTTTCTTATATAATACATTGTGGGGCAAATGATACTAATTAATACTTTTGGAATATGTTGAAAAAAAACTCGTAACGTATATAATTTAACGCTTGAAAAATTAAGAAGCTATCCAAAACTAATGATAAAAGGGGGAAAATCGTTTCTTGTTTGTTAAAAATGATAATGTACCATGAAATAATCAAGATTTGGAATTTTGGTAACGGTGCTTTTAAACATTTTTTACTTTAGCAAAACGAAAAACTATTTGTTTATTTATCTAAGTAACGAAAGCAAAGGTATTGAACAATATAAGAAACAGCTTGCAACGCTCATCTTTACTTTAATTATTGCGTTTAAAAATCTTACAAAGTTTTTAAAAAATGATATAAAATCAGCTGAAGTCTAAATTAATCTATTTCCGAATAATATTTATTGTACTACTGCATTTTACACACTTACAAGTAGCATTTGTTACTTTATACAGTTAAAAGGGTCCAGACCAACATTATTTGTTGTGCTTTGAATCGAAAACATTTCACTAGTCAGACCAGCATTTTGTCTATCGATCTAAATATTTTATTATAAAAATAATACTACAGGACTTTTGCATTGCGCAGGAAAATTTATCATTCAAGCAGAAGATGAATTTCAGCAATAAAATCTTTTTTTAATGAGACACATTTATCAAATAGGCGTCGGATCAGGGAAAAAACTCATATCTTTCATTTTATAGCGCCACTGCACAGGGATATTGAACATTATTTTAGTTTGGAAAACCTTTGAAAGGTAAGCCTTAAGAATAAAATAAATATATGATATATAAGCAATAAAGAAGAAAATACATTGCAAGCATAGAGACGTCTTGAAGATGCGAACGCTATTTTGTTGAAAGCTAGTGCCCCTGGGTTGAACTATCTTGAATTACTTGCTCTAACTTGCATTCCATCGATGTTTCTTTTATTTTTTGCATGCGTATTTCTTATCTATTTTTTATGTATAGATTGTAACAATTTTCTCCAAACTTAGTTTTGGATACGTTCAAACAGTGCCAGTCATTTTTTCTTCGATGTATTAAGAATTTGAAAGATTTCTTTTAATGTGCCCTAACAAATTTGAATAACTAGACCCATTACTACTTTTAATGTATTATAATGTGTTGAAAACGCATTGTTACTGAATCTTCTACTCGTTAAAAAAAAATGTGGAAAATTACTGATTATTTCCGTAGAACGTATAGGAATTTTACAGGTTTTGCTTCAAATTGCACGAATGCGACTTTTATCTGTTGTTTAAATATATTTTTAGCTAGCAGTTTAAAGATTGACTGAGCGTGTTTACTAAGTGCCTTCATTTTGATTACTGCCCGTGAAGGTTGACTGACCTCCCAATAAGAGCGATAAGTCACTGGATAGCTGGAGCTCTGAAAGGCAAGAATTGCATGCGAGGGAGATGCTTGGTTCTTACTTGCATTTCTGTTACTATTCTGTTTTATTTGCGGCAATAATTGCATTATTGCTGCTGGTACCTTTTGGGTAAAATAGAAAATGTCTAATATATTACTGAAAACTCAAGGCTGCGAAGTCGGAAGGAAAATGGTCGACTCCGACTCTCACTCCGACTCCATTATTTTGAAACGAACGACTCCGACTTCAACTCCGACTCTGACTCCGACTCCATTATTTTGAAATGAACGACTCCGACTTCAACCCCGACTCTGTTTTTTTTAAATTTATTTTTTTCAAATCACGCACCTCATGGGAAGGGGGAAAACTCCTAAACAGAAATTGAAGTATTAATTCTTTTTTATGAAATTTTCGCGTTGTATTTTAATGTAAACCTAAGATGCATACAACGTTAGAAATTCAATTTGAAAATGAAATTATCTAATAGGTGCGGTTTGGAAAGTGAGATTACTAAAAAGTACCATTTAAAAAAAATAAAAAGGATTAATGTGCTCCTCTTTAATGGTTAACAAATGGATGCTGATCAAATCCTGTGCTTTCAATTTTCGAAAGCACAGAGAAGAGTAAGAGAATGAGTTTTGAGAGGGAAAAAAAAAACAATTTTGCGAAGCCAAAGAACTTTTCTTGAGAAACCCATCCCCCCCTCTCGCGGCACACCCATCTAGTGGATGATAACTTAACTTAATTTTAGAGTTTATAAAATTGAGATACTTGAATTCTGAAAAAAATTCCCCAACAATAAATCTTAAATTTCATCTTAAAAATTTCAAAAAAAAATATTGCGTACTATATTGCAGAGAGAGGTTAGGTACATGTACGTCTGGAGCAAATTTTACACAAAATGCGGCGGTATACATCTTTGTACGAATAGCTTTAATTATAACTACATTTCATGACTCAATTTTAAATTTTAATTTTTTATTGGCAGCTTCAGAAATAACCTTAATATGAAGATTTTAGGATTAACTGCAATTACTTAGTGTTGTAACCAATAAATCATGTACTAATTTTATTTTGTGCTTTTCAGTGCTAACCAAGCTTTCTTAGATAAAGTTTTTATAATTAAAAAAAAAAAAAAAACATTTATATTTTATCGAATCTTTTGGAATTGCGCTTTTGTGCCAACACTCTTTTGAATTTACAAAACACCCTGAGAAGTTTCCCGACTTGCTCAAGCGATACATACATTTCAATTATTATTTTATAACAGAGATCAAGGTAAAAAATATATTATTATCTGACTCCGACTCCACAACCCCGCTTAAAACCTACCTAACGTTTTTTAAAGGTTCTAGAGACATGACTGGCTTTAACTGGGTAAATTTCTAAATTCTTCAGAGAGTTTCAATGATAATTTCAGAAAGGTTACTGACATTTAGCCGAAAACATTCCTGGTTGTAGCAAGAAATGATACCGGCAGAAATTGGGCACATTAGCTGCCCATTATTTTCCAAGAATGTTTCGGCATTGTTTTTAGTGTACATAAAATGGTAAACAAAAAAAAAATAATAAAACAAATATCGAGTAGTTTCAATTAGAATATAAATATTGTACATGGCTAAATTACAGTCTTTGAGTTGTGCCACTTAGTGACCTCACCCAATAGTTATTTTTCCTCTACCTCTTAGGCAAACGATTGTAATATTATATAATAATTTAAGTACAAAAATCAAATGCCGAATATGAAATGTATTAAACCGTGTTGATAAAAAATTATTTAGTGAATACGATTGTTTGTTTTAGCTAAAAACTCAATTACATAATGTATGCATTATTAGTTATGTAGTTTTTAAGTGCATAATTTACAACATAAAGCAATGCACGAAAAAAAATCACCGTATTCTTGGTTATATTTCCTTGTAATAGAGAAAAATATAATCAACGAAATTTTTCACGAAATTCCTTTTTTTTTTTTTTTGTCTAATATTGTGCTGAATCGTATTTTTAAAAAACTATAACCAAATTTAAAAGTTTAAATAATTGCTTTAAAAGTTAAGCTATAACAGCAAATATAGCCGCTGTATTTCCCCTTATATACCCTCTAAAATACTCCTTTATTAGAATGAAAACCCAAAACATTATAAATAGTAGCGTTGCTTATTAAAGGAATTTATACTGCAAGTGTAAATAGTCAAGCAAGAAGCCTGTGGTAAAATTTCCTTTTGCACTCTGATATTTGTTCAAGCTAAACTTTTCCTTGTAAATATTGTGCTTCGACATTAGATTCTGTTTTCAGTTTCGCATAAGGTAACGGAAATATTTGATGAGTAGTAAAATATAAAATATTTACTAATTCATGGAATAGACATTCATGGTGCTTTCTATTCTGATCAGTGTATACAAACGAGATTGAAGTTAAACATTTAAGTACTAGGAAGTCCGCGTATATATTTGGTTTCCTTTTATATTTCTTTTTTTTAATGAAAAGTTATTAAGTTGAAAAACGAACAAAGTGATTGACATTCATACTTGAAATTATGGAGTTAATTATGTAAAACTGAGATTTACGCGCTCTTTCTGAGAATCAAATATGACAATATATAGAGTTTATATTCTTACCCTTTTTACTTCCTTTTACATAGTAAAGAAAGTATTGCATTCATTCAAAAAAATCACTCAAATTTCACCCTAAATTTACATTTTACTCCTCTTCGAGTGAATGTAGATTGTTTTTTTTCCACACCCGACCGCACGAGCATTGATACGTAAAAACGCATAGACGGATTGAATATCCATTTTGACGATAACCGTGTAAACTATTACGAGTTTTCTCGCTAAGTACGTATGTACGTATGTATCTGCGTATGTATGCGCTTTATGTACGTATCTCAGATAACTCAAAAACGGTATGCCGCAGAAAGCTGAAATCTGGTATGAAGACCCTTAAGGGTGTCTAGTTGTGCCCCTTTTAGTTGTACTCGGATGTTCCAAAAGAGGTCTTTTACATTTTTTTCGGGAAAATCAGTATTAATGTCAATGCAAAATCAAGTGATGTTATAGTTTGGCAAACACTTGACTTTATACATGAATATGTTGGCAACAAATTCGCTGAAAACTTGCTGTTTTCCAAGTTTGCTCTCAATTTGGCGCTTTTGGCGATAGTCAGAGAGTTATCCATTGAATCACGTTTGCATTGGTTCTCGACAAGGGAAGAAGTAGGGAAGAAAATTTTAAAGCAATTATTCTTTTTTTTAGTTAAAAATTTTTTTAAAAAAAAACATTATTTAATATATGTCAAAGGAAGTAGTGTTATGTCCTCATCAGATTTTTTAGAATACTAAACAGACAAATGACAACACTGATCTTTAACTTATTCTCCATGAACATTTACATAGCAGATAAGATAGCAAGGGATAATAAGGTTATAGCAATGGTAGAAGAATTTTTTTAATGATTTCTATTTTGTTTCATGACAGTGGAAACAAGTACTGACTCTATTGCCTGACAAAAATGTGTTGTTACGTGTGAATCGTTAATGTTTTAGCTCTTGACGGTTAAAAAGAAAATAAATAAAAATAAGAAAACATTCTCCAACTGAACCCACTCGATGTAATTTTCGGTCTAATCCTAGGACCTAATTTCTAACCAAAGAAGTGCGTGATATCTAATGTCTTTCCATGTAAGTTTTTTGAACTTTAACTGGATTATAAAGCATCGCTTAAATTAAAAGTTTGTGTAGGAGCTCGGTTACTATGAGATTCCAAGAAAGGTAAGCCCTGACTTGAGTCAGGGCTTACCTACTTCTTTCTTGAGTCAGAAAACAAAATTCTCCTCAGGGCCTCATCCTACCGGTTAAACCACGTGTAATGGCAGATACTGTGGACCCTAGAGCGCAACGTAGTGAATTAGAAAATATATAGTGTAGGTTTAGCAAATTAAATCTCCTAGTAAAAAGAGAATTTGCTTAAAAAAAATTGTTTAGCAAAAACAGGCAATTGCAGCTAAAACAGCAGTTGCATGATTTAGCATTTTTTTTTTTTTTTCAAAACGGGATAGTTTCGAACCTTTTTATCCCAAAAGACTGCAGCACCGAAAACATTATTTTCAGTAACTATGAAACATTTTTTTGAATAGAAAACAATTTCGTCAAACCAGATACAGAAATGGTTTGACGAAATTGTTTTCCATTTCATTAAGCAAGCAACTACATAGCTCTTTTTTTTTTTTTTTTTTTTTTTTGCTACATGCAACATAATTGTCGAAAAGTTATTTGGAATGCCAATTTCGTGCTTGTGCAGTAACAAGAGCTTCACAACAGACTTCTATAAACGATGATTACCTAAAACTCCTGAGGTCATTTTGGGGAGGTACATTATTAAAACGGATTCCCGTGTTGTCTCACTTAGATACTAATGTAGGTGGCTGTTTCTAACAGCAAGAAAATGCTCCTCCATCAAGACATGCACAGATTTTAGCGTCATGAGCAAAAATACAAGAATGAGCACGCAATGGGGGAATAAATTTCAGGACTCTTTGTGAAGCATTTAGGATATACACTCACTAAACTCTACAATTCTAGGTCCCTTGCCATCCGTTTGAAGAGTTTCGGTTAAAATAAACTATTGATTTGAAAAACAATGTTCTCATTCTGTATTTAGATAAATAAAAATACCAAAAGGTATTTGATTTACTTAAATTATAAAATATTCGTTGTCTTGAAACAAAAGCAAAGTTTTCGCAAAGATAGCCAGTTTTTCATGTTTTCTTAAAGTAAGAAATAGAAAATTACGTTCATTACTCAGAAACATAAAATCGTGTTAAGTAGTATTATTCTTAAAATCTGTAGCTATGCATGCCAAACTTTTGAACATTGCACATGGTAAAAACATTGTAAAACATCTTAGGCAATGACGATAATACTTTTAATCATTTGTTCATTTCATGATACCTCATACATTTTGACCAAATTACAGTCTTTACGGGGCAAAACCAATATTTTATTGCTAGAAAAAAACAAAGGGCAGTAGAACATCCTTATGGTATAGCCGAACTCCCCCCCCCCCCTTTTTTGACTTAATGAGCAATTAAAAGCAGGGATACAAGCAATGAATGATTATGTTCGCTTAAAATGTTTAAAAAAGGGGAAATTTGAGTAAACTATAAGCTAATTTTACTGTTCACGTCAAAGCATTCGACTCAATACACTCAAAAATTCTTTTTAGTATAAGTAACGAAATTATGTACCTGTGTTCTAAACTAAAAGTTTATTAAGATTCGGGAAAATAATGTAAGTACGTCTAGTTTCTTGAAAATTACAGATTTCCCACCAAAACACCTTCATTATTTCTTCATTTAATGCCTGTAAAATACTTAAAAAAGGGAAAATTTGAGTAAATAATAAGTCAATTTTACTGTTCACGTGAAGCACTGTGTGTATTTCGACTCAACAAAGCAGTTAACCATCTTTTCTAGCGTAAATTACGAAATTACGTAACCGTGTTCTGAACTAAAAAGTCAATTACATTTGGGTAAACATGTAAGTGAGGCTAGTATCTTGAAACTCACAGATCCCACCGAAAAACCATTAATATTTCTCCTTTAAATACCTGTAAAAATTGTAAATACTGACCAAAAGCTTATTTTAGTTCAAATTGTAGCTACAATGCAAGGAACATTACTTAGAAAAAAATAAAGTTAATAGATGTAAAGTTTTTCAATTTATTAGATATGACGCAATTGAAAATATCGAAAAAGTAGGTTTTCAGAAAACGCAATTGTTGTCTTTGAGACAAACCAATTTTGAGAGTAAAGTTTTCCATGGTATTCTCTAATATTTTTGGTCGATACTCGTCAATATGTTTACTTTTTAACGTTTTTTATTTTTCTTTGGCTTTGAGGTCATTTAATTCAACTTCTAGTTTCTACGATGTCACTTATGGGACACCTAAATGGGTATAACTTATTTCTACTTATCGTAAAAGCAAAACATTTTTTTTGGAGTCATTCAATCTATAATTTAGAAAATATAATTTAAAAAATAAGAAAAAACATTTTTTTTAAAAAGCAAAATAGGTTGTTTCAGGGTAGGCAGACCTTTTAGCTTTTTTGACAACTTTGTCATGCCACTTAAAAAAATAATAATCAGTAGACCACAGGTAAAGTATTGTCCGTCACTTAGAAGATTTCTTTCAAAAAATAAAAATCAGAAAAGAGAAAAAAAACTTTGTATTAAATAAAACGATGTAAATAGTAATAATGACATAGTAATGATGGTCATGATAATAATAATAATAATAATAATAATAATAATAATAATAATAATAATAACAATAATAAAAACTGTCCTTGTTTAAGACTAAAACTTATGAAATATATTTAGTGTTATTCTTAGTACCACCAGTTGATAAATCTATTTAAAGTTAAATAGCTTTTTTTTTTAATGTAATAAAGGAAAACATCTTAGCCAGCGTTTTTACTTCTAAATTTCAATTTTTCCGTAAATAAATCAAACTGTATTTTTGATACAAAAGACTCAAATATACTTATGTGTGTCATTAAAATTAATACAAAAATGATTCTTATTTAGGGAACTTTAACAAAATTAACATTTAAAAACAGTTTTCTCTCCCATTAAAATTTCCTCGTCTTAAGCCGAAAACTAATATCCTGGTAAAAAATCTCATTACGAGTTTTCCAGACTAATTTTTAGTCTTAAATGAAGTTAATTGTTTCGATTTCCTTAAACTTTCAAAGCGAGTTTTAAATCTCTAGCTATTATATAATATTTAAGATTCATTTTTTGCAAAACTCATGAATGTAATTAGAGAAATAATAAATTATTTAAAAATAAAGAAAAAAAATCTTCAAAGAGCCTACAATGTGAACTAATTCTTTTTATATTAAAATCCACTCATAAACTTTTCCTAAGTCGTAATTATTCGGAATACAAAGAAAATTGATAAGCTCTTAAATTGCTTCCCCTTTCTCGTAACCAATTTATGCCTCGATGAAAATTGACTTTCAAAGAAAAAGTCTTTCTTTTATATGCAGTGCTCATTGTTTCCGATTATTGAAAAATGCTTTGCTGATTACTGCATATTTTAAGTTATTTTGCAGTAGATGTGTATTTTTTGTTAGTACATAAAAAGAAATACTATTTAATAATCTAGATAATCATTTAAGTTCTTAAAGTTTCGCACTGATGAAAAAACTACTTACGATTATTTAATAATACAGTGAAACTTCGAAAACTCGTAACGCAGATAATTCGACTACACCGGTAACTCGACAGTTACTCTTCCCACGGCTAGCACATGCTAAATTCAGTATGTGAAAACCTCTCTAATTTGACACTTATTTACTGAAACTCCTAAAAATCGACGTTCTGTTGATGCTCTAGTCCAGCGGTTCTCAAACGTTTTAGGCCGCGGAACCCTTAGTAATTTGCCTTTACTTCAAGGAGCCCCATTTTTGTTTATGACCAAAAGACAAAATGTTAACAATCTAGGAATCAAACGATAAAGCTGAAAAATGATCATCAATTGATTACTTCCTTCTGCATAAGAAACTATAAATTTCAAGGAACTTTTCGTATTTTGAAGATTAACAAGTTCTAAAGAGCACTAAACCTATCTTAACCCATTTTTTGAAGCTGTCTGTCCGTCCGTTTGTGTTTAGCATGTATTTGACCGATTTCTTGAGGGCGATCTAATTCAAAACTTAGTGCATGGAATTAAAAGAAACTTGATATATGTCCATCCCCCCCCCCTCCCGTGATTCATTTTGGCACTAATCTCTTCAGAGGTTGACCCAATCGAACGATCTTCACTTTTAGCTTGACTACTGTCTGTCAAACAATAGCACAAGGATTCGCATAAAAATTTGTACACATATGTATCTTAATGGGAGAGGAGCAGAAATGTTTCCCCCAATCATTTCAAAGGAGAGACATAACAGAATGATTTTCTCGACAAACATTGCTACTTACATGCATATCTCAGAAAATTATACAAGAATTCAAACAAAAACATAAATACAAGAGGACCTCAATTGACACATTTGTGCATAGGCAGGCCTTTGTCTTTGGAGCCTAGTGCTCCAAGAGAACCTTGCTCAAGAGAAGGACTTCGAATGCTTTTATCGTCCAGCATGAGCATGACTGAAATTTTCTTTCATGATTCAGTGCATGTGCACTGTGCAATGTGCATTATTAGAACCGTAGCCAAGACACTTTATTTCTCCAATTTGGTTGCAATGATACATAAATTTTAAGTTCTTTTAAAAAAGCAAAAAAAAGCACCAACCTGGCTGATATAAATCGTAAAGGTCAAATGTCGCCATAGATTTGAATTTTAGTTGATGCGATAGTACGTGAATATCGATTGCTCATATGAATTATAGAGGTCCTCTGCAGTGACGGGTTTATCATGTCGCAAGTTGAAAAGGCTCCTCATGACCATTAGACCATAAATTCATCAAAAACTATGCAAGAAGTCGAATGCTATTGACTTGATTATACTGGCGATGCAGAGCACAGTGATAACTACTACTCCAATCTGGAGCGACATTTCGGATCCTTGATATTGATTATTTCATTTTCCTGAAACTAGTGGAAAATAAATTTATGCAACCGCAAAATTGCGGCGGAACCCTTCTTATACCTCGGCAGAACCAAATGGTTCCACGGAACACACTTTGGGAAACGCTGCTCTAGTCTAATTTTCACTACCAATATTCTTTCATATTGACCTTTTCTTAGAATTTTAGGCTGTCATTTCTTGGTCAGTCTATACTTTTCAGAAAATATCTTTCAGAGAATACCATTTTTGATCCACGGGAGTCAGCAACCACATTCTGTGCTGTTGCTGCAATTCTAAAAGCTAGGAAAGGGTAGGATAAATGTCCCAAGTGTAATCCTGTACAGTACGACATGTTTTTTAGACAAGTGTGAGCAGGACTTTATAAAATTAACAAACCTGACTAACTAGAAGCTTTTATCTCACTGCAAAAAATATGGATTTATTCCTTCCAAGGCATTCAAATAGTATTAGTGATTTTGTTATGCACTTTTTGGAAAAGTAGAACGAGAGAAAAAATAAAATTCATTCACTAGAAATATTTGTCATAACATGAATGTTGTGAATTAGTAAGTAAGTGATGCAGAAACTCTTTAGGAATTAAAATTATGGAACCTCAGTAAGTTGACATCCGCTCAAGTCGACATGCTTAAACGTTTCTTTTGGGGTGTTGAGTTACCGAGGTTCCTCTGTACTTATTTATTCCTTTTTAGGTTGATATTTATCTCATCCAGTTTCGTTTCTTCCCATTGGTATAACATTGGATAAAATCGTTTCAAACATCCAAAGCTTAAAATGGTGCAGATAAATTTAAAAAAAAAACTTCAAGGAAAATCGCGAGCGTGGTTTATTGACTCAACCAACCAGAATCTTTGGTTTAAACACAAATTTTTAATCAAAATGTGAGTGTTTGTATCCATATAAGAACTTCTTTGACCATTCCATCCCCTCTTAGAAGGTAAATTCTGACTTTTCTAGTTCTTCGTACGCAGTTGAAAATCGTCTAAATCTCTTCAGAAATACGAAAGTTGCACACATTGAGTGTAGCAACGTTGTGAAAAAAAATATGATAGGAATCAGAAAAAAAAAGAATTATGTTTAAATCTAAAACTTTTTTTAATGATTTTTCTTTGTCAATGTAAAAATATATTAACCTTCTTTAGATCAAAATTTTAAAGGCTTAAACACTACCCATTTCAATTTCAACTAACCCGTCTGAAATTCAGTTTTCAACATGTTTTTTTTTTCTCGGGACTTTTAGTAAACCAGAAAAATGCTTCGTCCTGTCTTAGCACTAAACCGAATAAATTTACTTCATAAATAGATAATTATGAACACGTAATGTGGCGCATTGTCTGTTTAAAATTTTATGCAGAATGTATAATTATTTATTAAGACATAATTGATGTAAAAAATTAAATGATAATAATATTTTAATTCTTAATATTTTGTAACATTTAGTTGAAAATAGAGAAATAAGTACCGTAGTTATATTTTTTTCAATGATATATGACATTGCAGTCAGATTCAAAATAACTAAGCATTTACATATGAAAAGCCTTAAAAAGAAAAAAAAAAGGTGAAAAGCAGAGAATAATCGAAAGCTGTTGTGTTTTCTGTGATATTTTTTAAAGTGGTTTTTATTTAAATTAAATGAATCCATTTATTATCAAAGTTATAAAATTCTAGCTCATTTTGTACAAAATTTGGAAGTAGAAAAATGTATTTAAAATGATGCATAAACTGCCATTAAACAGGAACTGCTTGGTTTAAAACATAAAGTTTCGCTATCGAAGTAAATAAGGAATAGAAATATGTATGTTTAGACATTTTCAAAGAAATTATTTTTTCCCCTCGGGACGGTAAAAATTATGTAGCAGTTTTATTTTTCAAAAACCTTTTCCTCATTATACTTAAAATGAATTACAATTGTATTCGGGGATACACGTTACTTTTACATTACGTTTACGAAATAAATTCATTTCTCTCTATCTGAATTTTCCTCCTCTTTAAAACTGTTTATATTTAGTGATTTAAATAAGAAGATATGTATGTGTATCTGGACCTATTTTTGTGGGGTTTTTTTTGCCGAATCAAATGACTAGGGTAGTGAAGCTCAACCTTTGTTTAACAGTTGTACGTCAATTGCTTAAAATCGTGATTGGTAAGGATTATTCTTTGCTTGAATTTATTATTATGACATTTCAAACCAAGCTTGATATTTGGTGTAATAATTTAGACGAATTTGAACGATTAAGGTATGAACAAAAAAAATTATATAATAAAATAATCTAAATTTAAGTTAAATATGAGTTTGGTTTCATCTAAGATTACAATATGCAAAATAAATAAATAAATAAATATAAATAATAAAATAAAATACGTTATCTACCTAGAACAGCATGAAAACTGTTCACAAACCCAAACTTTTGAGATAAATGTGGTCAATTCAGTAAGTAAGTTTCCCGTGATCGGACACAATGTTCCGCTGTCTTTGACTTTTCGTACTTCTCTATTTTGATTTACGTATACCAAGGGCTGGTTTTAATTCTACCTAACTAAATCAAATAAAATGTATAGGATATACTCGTATATGCCTATCTCCAGGATAAATGTCTGAAATATTTGTCAGAATTAATATTAGTTATATTTTGCTAACGTGAGAAAGAATACAGTTCACCTTTAAAATGTTTCTGTTCGGATCTATGTTATTTGGTGGTTTTTAGGCTGTACAACACTGCGCAAAATTTCGCAACCAAAATTTTAGCGAACTTTATGTCGCACAAACAATTATTTCTATTTAAATTCTTGACGCTTGAATAGGAAATTTTAAATGCAAATTAAACTTTGAAAACCTCAGTAACATTTAAAAAATTAAGCTAAGCTCAATATATTCAACATCCAGCCCTATAATGTACTACGATAAACTATTATCGTAATAAAACTAAAAATAAATTAGTCTTACTTTCACGTAAAAATATTTTTTGCATTGAATACATAGTCAATAAATATGCACATAAAATGCTATCGAGACTGATGTAACTATATTTAAGATGTTCTTTAAACTAAACTAAAGCTGAATATCTCTAACACATAACAATATTTTAATGAAAAGTGTCATTTTTTTTAACGAAACTAGGTATAGCACGTCTAAAACAAATATGTTTTACCGAACATGGACTTGTTTATTACAAGCAGTGCATAGATTTATTACTTTCATTACAGTCTCAAATATCCAATTCATTTTTGTTTAAGAAACCGTATTTCCTTTGCATAAATAAACTTACAGTGCGTGCCATTTCAAGCTCGAAGCTACATTTTAGCATCGTGTGGTCGGTGCTAAAAGTTTCTCTCCTGACAGCATCGACCAGAATCTCATTTGACTTAACCCATTTTGGCCGATAAAAATTCCAACTTTCCGCCGCACTCCTATGCATCACAGCAGTGATAAACCGCTGGCCTAAGAAAAGGGATAATTGTGGTACCCTAAGCTGAAAGTCCCGGGAAAACTCCTGTAATCTACCATTCGCGCAAAAGATATGGTTTCCGGTGATTTGACAAATGCGCTGTCAGTTTCAGTAAACGCTGCCTGCCTTTGATTCCATCCATTAGTTTCAACTTCGCATTGATGGCAGTTTCAGGCCACACTGTACCCCTCCCACTGTGCACACTTGATAATGTGCCATTGGAAATGCGATTTTGGCTTTCTGATTTCTTTGCAGTTTGATTTTTCCATTAAAGTTTTTTCCTGTTACAGAAAATTTGGATTAGACTGGTATTCAAGATTTATTTTAGTCTGGTAAAAAGGAAACTCATAAATTAAAAGTCCAATTAACAATGTAGGTCATTGTTAAGTTTATAACTGCTCCAGAAACGTAATAACGTATATTCTAGGAGTGAACTCACAACCGTCATGTAACAATTAATCCTTTGCAACCACAGATACAGTTCATAATTCCTTTGAAACATTTTGTTACCACTCTTAAAATGTTTCATCGTTTTTAAAATTCACTATTTTATACATTCCCATAAAAATTAAACAGTCAGACCAGTCATGATCTAGAATTTTACAGTATGTTGAAACCATCTAAAATACGATATTTTATGCATTCTAACAAAATACTTTCAATTTAAAAATCAAACTATATTTATTTTTTCAAATGGTTTTGAGAACACAATAAGTAAAAAAGACGAACTAAAAAATAAAAATCGGAAGTATTATTTTTTTACAAACGCTATTTTGCATTTAAAATACTGATATTTAAAATACTGATACATTAAGCTATAAATAAAATAAAATTTTATGAAACGTCTTCAAAAGACCATGCATAAGTTTAACTAAAAGCAATGATTGAAACATGTGTATAATGATTCACATTTACCACCATCTGAAAAAAGCATTCTTTGTTTTTTAAAGGTGTGTTTTTCCTTAACATGCATTTCCAGTAAAAGAAAAAATACTTTTTTCTTTTCGATTAACTTTTTTAAAAAGTAACTCTCCTTTCAACATTTTTTTTTTTTGCGTTTTTATGCTTTCACATTTAATCATACCAAACTTTCCTTTTCTTAGACGTATTCGATTTATTCTAAATGCATAAAAGAAGATATCTCTAGATAATGACTTTTATTGTTTACTACAATTGTTAACTATTTGACTCAAATATCAGCCGAAAATGTTACCAGGAATATCCGAGAAAAAAAAATAAATCTCGTTGAAATAACATTTTCTGTTCAAGATGTTTTACTTTTTGCCCTTCTATTTATTTTTACCCCATTATTTATTTTATCACTTTCCTGGAAGCACAATGCAAGGAGATAGAAGAACTTTACTATCTCAATATCTTAATAGGAGAAATCTCCAACATGTATAAAAGTAACGTTTTTTAAAGCTTGCAACTAGTAACACCTAGCGCCTTTTATCTAAGATGTATCCACTTTATTGCGACGCAGCTAAAGCCAGGAGATATTTTGTTTTTTCAAGAAAAAGAAGAGGTCGATTTTTTTAGTATTTTTTTCTTGAGAAGTCTTTAGGGTTAAATGTGTTCAAGAGGATGTTAAGAATAAACATACTACTTATTCATATTTTAGAAGATATTTCAAAATAGTTCAATGGGTCGTGCATATTTTTTAAATTTTAGTTTCATAATATCATTTTCGTTTATTTCAGGAATGTAAAATAAATAATTACTTAAAACCACTTATGTTTCAGTCTAAACGGTAGACAAAGCAGATATTAACATATTACAAGGATATTTTTTTAAAAATATTAATAGAAATTGTGTCATTCATTTTTAAGATACCAAAGTAATATAAAATCTCTTATGACAAAATAAAAAAGATAAATTGCAAATATCTTTTTCATCAACAACAAAAATTAAAATTAGTATGCATAAAAACAAACTGAGTGACTTAGCCTGGAAAATTTTTCAACAGTGGAAATAGCTATTTTTTTCAGCTGGATATGGTTAGCTTTAGTCGCTTTCTGTACTACAAAAGGGGAAAATTTTGCGTTTCAGGGTAGCGAGATATAGATTTAAGTTCTCCTTAGGATGCGCCTCTGAAAAAGTTTCATCAAAATTTATTTCAGAGATTTTTTTTTTATTTGACAACACACTTTTCATAAATATATTAAATTAGTGGAACTGGGAAAACAATTTATGAAAATGCTTTTAAAAATATACAAGGAACATAATGAAATTGATTAAGTTGAGTCGTTTTCTATTTAATGCATGACTTGTATGTTGTTAGCAATATATTTGGAAACGGATCTTAATTCCACCGCCACATTATCTTTTTGCATTATATTGATGGGTTTTTTTTCCAATACATTTCGGATTGGATATCAAAGTGGTTCGAAAAAAAATCGATTTTTTTTTTCGGAATGGCGTTACCTCTCAAAAGTTGTAGTTTTGTATCCCTTGCTACAGCTAAAATCTACTGCTCAATCTAAGGCGTATGTGCGAGTTAAAGATCTTATGTGAAACATATAAAATCATTTTTAGGTTCAAAAACCGCTATATACTGACAAGACAGTTGCATTTTGAAAAAAATACAAAAACTAATTTTATTATTTTCTGAAAATTTCAATTTGTAACATATTTTTTCAAACTTTCAGCCTCATGTGTGAATTTAGAATTTTTTTATTATTTTTCCCGCATTGAGTATACGAACTACATTTTTTGATAGGTAACGCGATTCTGAAATAAAGACATTGATTTTTTCTAACCACCTTATTAGATATACATGTACGGTGTATATTGTACGGTATTATTTCGTTATTGCACATTAAACGGTTACATACTTACGTTTGAAGAATGATCCCATAACTCATATCAAACTTTGGAATATCTTGTACGAAATGAATTTAAATGAGTTTAATCAGAGAAATATTTCTCTTTGTTTACTCTCATTTTGTCCTCTAATAAAAAAATAGGTTCTTTTTTTTTCACATTACATTTTTTAAATGCTCTCTGTGAATGTTTACTAGCACTATTGTACACGTTTTGTACTGCGTTAACAACATATTGTTAGCAGATTAATTAATATTTTAGCTATAATTACAAATTATTACGACTGAGGTTTTTTTCCATGATGATTAGCTTAAAAAAAGAAATCGGAAAATATTAATTGAAATACATGGGAAACTATAACCTTTAAAATTACCTTGATGATAAATGTTGAAAATAAAAACAAAAAAAGGTTGGAAAGTATATTTAAAAGAAATGAAAATTACTTTTTCAAAACTTGATTTCAAAATTTCACAATAATTTTAATATGTCAGAAACTTTTTTTCATGTAAAAAAACGGAACTTCAGGTAAATATTTTGTTGTAAACGGAAAATTACCCTGAAAGATGTGAACACGCTTAAAAAAATAATTAAATAAATAAAAATTCGTATAACACAATGTTTTAGATGATTAAATTTATTAAGATTATTTTTAGTGAAACTACAGTCAAAACATCTCTTTGGTTTAACATTCAGTAAAAAAAAAAAGACATTGGAAATTACTATTCACCGATTTCCTTTTACGACAGACGACTTTTATACCCTAAGAATAAAATACAGATTTAAACTTTGGATATGCAGATACTTTTCAGTGTTCTTAAATGAAACCTAAAGCATAAAACAAATGCCTTTAACACAATAGATTTGTTTTCAGCTGCTTTAAAAAAGAATAGAAAGTATTCTTTGAGTTGAAAATAAAGCACAAGTGCACTTAGGATGTCTTACACTTTTTCGAAAATAAAATTTAATTCCAAAACTTTAAAAATTTTAAGAGAAGAGGAAAAGTTTCAGATGTATGAAATTCTAAATGCGAAGAAAATAAAAGATTTTTTAAAGGATGAACTAAAAAATAGAGAAAAGCTAAAAAAAAAAATCCTTTTCTGCTCCTAGGCGTCATTACAGTGAAAAATCCTTAGCCGTTTAAAGTGTCTTTCGCTTTCGTCAGAGAAGCTTTTTATCTTCGTAAACGGTGTAGCAGTATTATAGGAAAACATTTTATGGATAGAATAATTTAAAGCTATTGTTGAAAATACAAGTTAGACAACTTATGTAGGGAATATTATAAGGTTACTGTGGTTAAATCATTAGAAATAGCTCTATTTTACGACGAGGTTTTATAAATACATATTTACATGTTTATAAAGAAGCGAGTTTATAAATTCATGTTACATATATTTATCAGCAATTTAAAAATTCAACTCGATTTTTTTTCATTTTAAAATTTCACAGTGCACACATTGCGTGCTATTTTCCCCATATCTTATTTTTTGACTTAGCCAAAAGCTATTGTACAATCATTCCACAAATATTCTCGTGTGTACTTCATTAAGCAACTTTGCATATAGGTAATCATATTGTAACCCGGTAGCGGAAGAAGCTCAATTAAAAATTTTAAAAAAAATGAATTCTTTCCTTAATGCTCGCTCCTGTCAAATTGCCCCCGCAAAATTATTTAACGCTAGTAACTAGTGCGTGGTGGCAGACAAAAAAATATTATCAGTACTCACAATTAAATACAATTTTATGACTCAGGATTAATTATTTCAAGATTTAACAATACACAATTAATTTCCTTTTTAAAAACCAACTAGAAATTATATTATAAAAAATATTTTGTTTGTAATGAAGTATTTGGGAATAAATCAGTCGAAAGCAGTAATGTGTAAAAACGTGATTTTCACCATTCACCATTTTTTTTTTTTTTTTTCAGTTCGGTCCTTTCCGCTGTGTTGATGCAACATATACTTTAGGACAAATCATAAATGTACAACGTAAAGTGAAAGCACAAGCTAAAGTATTTGAAATTTTTGAATTAGTTAATTGAGTTCATTGAGAAGTACGATGTCATACAATTCATATCTATGCTACTGTAATTCGATATTTTTTTTAACATTTCACAATAACGTCAAACTTTCTTAAATTTCAAATTTTGTCATTAAAGTTTACTTGAAAAAATAATGTTTTGAACACACTTTTTCACCTTTTTCTACTACGAAATATGCGACATTCACTCGAATTTCTTATGTAACTATTTCACATTTTTTTGAGGCGTTCTTAATTTTCATTATTATATTATTCTTATTATTATTATGTAACTATAAAATGCAGCTGAAAAACTACCCCCAAAATTTCTAATAGCCATGCCCTCTCAAGATATGAACAGCAATTTATCAAGTTTTCCAGATAAGATGATTCTTAATAATTTTTTTTATTGCAGTTAAAAACAAACGCTCGTCAAAGGATGAATGATCAGCGTCCTAAAAAACGCCACCTACTTTATAATCCCCAAAATAGCAAAAACCAATGTATTGGGGACTTCAACTTTGAAAATTTACCGAGGGAAAATTCCAGGTCCCTCGATTTGTGCTTAGATTGTTCACTGACCTTCTTTTCTTATTGTGGCAATGATCTTCTTCGAGCTTATAAGATGGAAGAAAAAAAGGTGGGTTAATCTGTCATGATAATAGTTTCATTTATTTATTTATACAGAAGCAAACAACTTCACATACAATACGCTTTGCCTTCAGACGCACGCAGAAAATATTTATAGCACTAGATCAGGAAATAACACACAGGGCACCGGTGGGATTCGAACCTACCACCACCACCTTTGAAGACGAATATTCTACCACCCATCAAAATTTTCCCTATGTTTTTAAACATGCATGGTGTCAGCGCAAGTCCGTTGCCACCCCAATAATGTATGTACGGAAAGAGCTACAATAATAAAAGTAGGATCTAGGTACAGTAAAGTTTCTATGCTCTACACAATGAAGCCGCTAACAGCGTCACATGTTGGTAAAATTAGGAGTTAGCATTCTTGTCTCAGAAAAAGTACGATATACGTGAGAGAAATCAAATACAAAGTTGTCAAGACATTTCAAGTTAGGAAGAAAAATACATCTTCTGCACAGCAATGTTGAAAATAGTTGGTATACAACTTATTCCAATTATTTGTCGTCGTTTATGGTGGTTGCATTGAATGATCTCCACATTCACCTGACATGAACTTAAACATTTTAAGGCATAAGTACATCCCATAGCGAGTGCATGCAACACCACCACAAACTTTTTAGGAATTTTGGAACCGTATTAAGTATGTTTATGGTAGCGTACAACCTTTCGTGTCGTACAGTCGGCAGCAGGAAGTTCATATATGTCCAGATATGTATTTGTACTAAAATACACCATTTTGAGCATTGCAGATTGATGCAAATCATTTCCGGAAAGTTCAGCGTTGTTCAATGCGATCAAAAAAGATGCATTTTACGCCATTAAACATTAGCACTATCACATTTTGCATATTTATAGCACATTTTCTTGCAATGCTATTTATACTTTATGCTAAAATATAATCCTTGATTTCACATATTAAAAGTATTAAGTACTACGAACATCGCAATCAACTAACAACGTTTTATTTTGCGGCGTGCGTGCGTGCGTTTTATTCTGACTTCAAAGTAACTTTTTAGTAACACTGCACGGAATAAATGAATAATTATTCGAAAAAAACCCTTCAGTTGGAAATCGACAGAAATAAAATTTGAATGGACTTTTTCCCCACATTTCCCTATCTAACGAAAAATAAAACTCGTCATTGAAATCCGAGGGAATCTGAAATTTCCTCACGCTTTTGTCTCCAAATAAGACATTCATTCAAGACAGACAGCCAAATTTCCTGCTGAACGGATTGACGTCTGCGAATCAAAAGTTGAAACTTTTAATAGAAACTTTCTTCTGTGACGCAGGATTTCAGTTCCTTTTTGTTCCTCGGTTATTGCCTTTTTATATCTTATTTCGAGTACGGAAGGACAGGGATGTGTGATTTCCGCAAAATGAGAAGATTTCAGTTTTGCTGACTTCTTATTTTTCCGGATGGATTTTTCCTCCTTTTTTCTACTGATAATGAAGTCTATTCATCTGAGAAATGAAGAGGAAGGCATAAATTGAGTTTGGACATGAGGGAAGGAAAAAAAGCCTAAAGGCAAAGCATGTCCTAAACCTTTATTCAGTCACATTCAGGTAGGAATTTATTCTTTTGCTACTTCTGCTATCATTTTCCTCAGAGACCTCATAAGTAAACAATTAAGAAAGAAAAAATCTGTAATAATAGAAAAAATCTCGAAAAACAATGCATGTGTATTTTTTCTAAATATTTAATCCTTATAATAATACTTTCTGATTCAGTCTTGGCAACCACGTTTACAACTCTTAAATTTTGGAAATTATCATTATTATTTTGCTACTCCTTCTACTATTTTTTTCTCAAAAGACTTCCTAAGTAATCAATCCATTAAAAAAGAAAAACAGTGATAAAATAAAAATGTATCGAAAAACAGTGCATGGGTTTTTCTTCTTTCAACGTTTTAAAGCTCAGTACTTCGCAAAAATACTCATTATTCAGTCTTGACTACTACTTTTACAGCTCTGAAATTTCGAGAATTAGCATTAATTTTTTGCTATTTCTTCTATATACCATTTTTTTCTCAGAAGACTGAATAAGTAAGTAAACTAATAACAGAAGGAAACAGTAATGGAAGAAAAAATCTCGAAAAAACAGTGTTAGGAAAAAGGGGGTACATGTGAGCACGGGGCACATTTGATCATGGTCTGTTTTACTAGAATAACGTCAAGCAAAATATCTTATGAAATTATTATGTAATATCAGTACCGGTTCTACTATTTAACCAAACTTTCAGAGCAAGGAGCCAGTTTATGTTCCTGTGGTGACGCTTTCTTTGTTCTAGCAGATTATGATGTACTTTTATCACTGTCTTCTTTGTGTAAAAACATATTCTAAACTAATTTATAAGCTAAATTTAACTATTGCAAACCATTATAAGTACATTGACATAACTTTATGCCAGTGTTTAAATTTTGTTATTAAATTAAAAATTCTTTATTTTTGAAAATTAGTTCTTAGGTAGATGCCGGAGCACTTGTGAACGCAAAATGTAGGGGCACTTGTGAACAGCTCCCATATCCTCTCCGCAAATTTTAATATTACTGTAGGCTTATTTTAAGTGTTAAATGAGACGTAGATATTTATAATCATTATTTTACTGCAATCAACTTGTAAATTCATTGTAAACTGTTATTTACGTAATTAATAATTATTTATTTTATTTTTTATTTTTTTAATTCATTAATTACTAAATAGTTCGCTAAAAATTTAATGATACATAATATTTGTACGGAAAATAAAAACAAAATCTTTTCCTTTAACTAAAAACTGAAGTTAAGAAAAATTTTGAAATTCATCATCATATTCAGTATGAAGCTTAAACAACGTTCTATATGACAAGAATATAATTTACATAATAAAATATTCATTGCATTGTTTAGTAGATTTATCAGATTTTTTCTTGTCAATCTATTGATTAGAACATGCTATGAAACTTTAAAATTTGACAGTGAGCAGAGTTCTGTAATTCAGAAAAAAAATATTTTCTTAATAACTACTGTGCAATTTAAACTGACAGTATAGGTTACCTGCACATTTTTCATGTGGAAGTTTTCAAAAAAGGGAAGAAATAAAGAGATTTACCCTATTTGGGTGACTCTAAAATTGTGGTGCCTAAATCCACGAATCTACCAGACCGTGCGTTCATCATGCCCTCATAAGGTTTAATGGTGGTGGTAAAATTACACTACTCGTTGAAACAAGCAATCCTCTCGTTCCCTATCTAAAAGATAGGGAACGAGCGATATTTATCTGCCTAAAAAAATATTGCCTCATCGAATGTAAACATACTATTCAAAAGTGAATATTTTAGAATGAAAACACGTGATGCTAATTAATGCATAAACTAGCATTTTTTTTCCTAATGTGGAGCCGTGAATGCTGTTTCGGTATGTCTAAAGCACACAAGGCTGAGATATTGCGGATATTGTTATCATCAGGTTCGATAAAATTTGTATCATCAATTTGAAAAAAAAAAACCTAGAAAGTTATAAGTGTTTTTTAACCATTCTTTTATGTATTTTTTTCAAAAACCTTTACTTATTGTTCAGCCTGATTACAGCAATTTCCGATTTTAGACTTTAACAAGAACACTAAATGCTTTTTTTATTATTTCAGTGACCATGTAGAAAACAATAAAGAAACAGAATGAAAATGGATAGTCTTTAGCGGCTGATCTGTAATAAATTGAATTTATAAATAGGTTAACTTTAAATGGTGTAAAATATGTTGCAAAGCATAGTTCATTGCAATTTTTTAAAAATGTTTTGAAACAACAGTGTAATTATTAATGGATATAACTTTTTTAAATCCCATTTTTCCTTGGTATTTTTGATCAGGGTTTTCTTTCTTTCTTTTTTATTTCTTTTATATGGTTCTGACTTGAAAATTCTATTACAGCTGAAATACTGTTGATCTCAGAAAATAAACCAATTTTCATTTTTAAAAACTGAACACCCAGAAAACTATTCCCTTGTTTAAGAGATGTTGGAGCACAAGAAAATATTTCCGCCACATAATGTACATCTGGCAATAATATGCAAATAAAATCCGCGTTTAATGAGTGAGCCTGTTTTTTTTTTTTCTCCAGACGTTTCTTTTAGTAATGAGACCTCTTTGAAGAACTCAGAATTTACTATTTTGCAACTGTCAATTGTAGAAATATAGTAAATATTGTACGCACATTTTTAGAACCATGCTAATGCAGTCGTTTGATAACTAAGATCGAGATGACTTTTATTGGTCATAACCTTTGGGACTCCTTAATCCATATTTAGAAAAAATACGATGTTGACAGATATCAATGGCAATAAAAAGAATCACCTAATGTGATATGTCCAAGAAGTATTTGAGAATTTCAGCAACCTAACTTTACACGTCTTCTTGCAGAAAAAATCATTCTTGGTTATAGTATTTTCCCATAAAACATCCCTAAAAGCATCCATTGAAAATAGAGAGATAGCTAAATAGCCTAAAAGAAATCGACCTAAAGCAAAGGTTAGGATGCCGCTGGTCGTTGAATCTATTAATCATCCGCATTTCTGGGAAAATGTCTCTCCCTAAGAACAGGAAAAATAAATAAATAAATAAATACAAATAAAAATACCACTCACATATAAACAAGAAATATGTTCTAAGTTAAAGCCATTTTAAGTATAAAATATGAATTATATTTTAATGCTCTTGATGACGATGAAATATCAGTTGACTAGAATGTTACAACTACCTGCTTAAGAAAAGAAACAGAAAACACACACACAAACACACACACACACACATACACAAACAAATATGGGCGTTTTATCTTAATTTTTATTTATTTATTTATTTGTTGTACTTCATAGTACTCATAATTTTCATTTTATTTTCAATCTTTTGGGGCTGCTACTTATCTGATAATTTTAGTTTGTTTTTCGGTAAGTAAGAATTATTATTATTATCATTATTTTCAATTACTTGTCTTATTTATTACAATGAAAAGTTACTATTTTTTTCTTGTTGTAATTACTTGTTTTACCTAATGGTACGAGAAATAATAGCTCTGATATAACAAAAATGAAATCAAATATACGTTATAATTCTGAACTTTTACTTTTTGTTTCAGCGATTGCATACATAGGAAAAAATTTTGCATTTTGCATTCTGCTAACTACTTGCCAGTAATGTTATTGAGTGCAATGTAGAAATTTTTTTGTACCAGACTAAAACAGTTCAAGAAGCTATTCTGGAAACATTTCAATACGTTTTCATTTTAAGCATATTTCTTCCAAATAAGTACAAGTTTCTAAGAACTCTAGGCTTTTCAATACCACCTTTTTTTTAACTATAGTTAGTGCTTGGTGTTTACCTTACACCACGAAGAAAAAATATAAAAGCATACAAAGTTTTACCAGACACACTTCGCAAAATATTTTTTGTTTAATTCCACAAAAATAGTTTTGACATTGTTTCAAATTAAGAAAACTAAACGTCAAGAAAGTATTTCTAACAATTTTACGCTCAGTCATTTTTGACGATAGCAGTGCTATGGCAAAAAAAAAAAAAGAAAGAAAAAGAGCAAAATAAACTTGGAGCCGCAATTGAGCGTGGAACTTTTAGGCTTTAAGCACGACAAATATTAGAACATTTCTTGATGTAGCTAAAGAAGAAAACATTGTTCTTGGCGCCAAGGGTTATCGCCATGCTTCAGTAAATTAGCCAAATGGCTCAAAATTATCGCTTTGGTGCTGAAGAAGATATCTGAAAGGAAATGTGTCGCTCTCCTACACACATCCGACGCCGGTCGTACTAAAACTGCGTCTGACCTTTTATTGCTCTCTTGGGATAAATGAAAAGGGACGCAGGGCTAGAAAGGGGGTGAAAAAGTTATATGTAGATAATTGTGATGTGTTGTTGTTTTGGAGTTTTTGACATGATATTGGACGCAAGATAACACAGACCTGTGCTTCTAAGGAGAAAACTCTTGGGAGTCTAATGGTTAAAGGTCCATTAGTTTTCCATGTAACACACACGAAGACAAATGTTTTTCATCGTCACCTCGGAAAATTGCTTTGTTTCGGTATTCAGAAGTTTGGCGACAAAAGATAATGCATAAAAATATCATAATGAAAACAAAGGAGAAAGAAATGCTATACGTAGCTTCATTAATCACCGTCTAACGACTTTCTCTCTCGCTAGTTAAACAAAACCGGAAACCTGGATAAGTTTTCGGATATGAATAGATAACATCAGAGTAGGGAGATAATATTTTCATAGTTAATATTTTCAAATGTATAAACGCGTCTTGTTCGCATCACTTTCACTTCTATTAATTTATCGTAAGCTAAATTTTAAACATTCCTCGCAAAAACTTTAATGTTTCTTTTTACTTATTTGATCTTTTAATTTCTTTAAATAACTAATTTAGGATTTTCTTGTGATTTATGAGCATTTAGCCATTTTTTTTTCTGCTGTTTCTATAAATGATTAGTCATAGTTTTATTTCTTTTGGGCAATCAAATTAAGTTAAAATTTTATCTTTAATTACTTTTGGGCACTTGATAATTAAACAATATTTGAAATTTATACATTTGAGGCTGTAAGGAAAGTATAAAACATAATGTAGATGTAAAGAAACTAAAATATGTGCGGAAAAATTGGTACGGTATAGAGGGGCTAATTGATACGCCGGTAAGGTGATACAGATGGCGTTGTGACCAAACGTGCATGCCCAGACAGTCTGTGAAGGAAGAAGAAGCTGTAATTTCGATCAAATCAGTGCCTGCGAAGGAACGGGCCATTTATCAGAGTGTTGTAACCAAAAATGTATTTTAATCAGCAAAATCATTTCTTGAGAGTAGTGTTTGAGTGGATTTCTGAAGAAGACAATAGATTCCAGACAGTTCATTGTTACTTCCCGTGAAAGCGTGCTTAAAGATGAGTAATTAACGGTAGTTTAAAATTTTACAACCTTCTCAGTTTATTAAGTAAATTACCGCCCATTAGCCAGGGCTAAAGCAGAAATGCATGAAATACACCACCAGCTCAGTCATTTCCAGCCGAGGACTGCAGTTTAGTGCTTATTGGCACTCATCCGATCGGCATAGGAAAGTGACTGAGATCGAGGTGGAAAACCATTAAGAAAGCCAAGAGTGCCAAACAAACTGGTAGCTAATATAAGAATTAGCGCTGACCAGACGAGTGACCGAATCAATGGTTCAGTTCAGCTCGGATATTAAAGGTAAGGCATGGTACCGAACAATTGCTTCGGTCACTCGTCTGGTCTGCGCGAATTCTATAATAGCTACCAGTTTGTTTGGCACTCTTGGCTTCTTTAAGGGGTTTTCCATCTCCAGTTCAGTCACTTTCCTATGCCGGGCTGATGAGAGCTAATAAGCACGAAACTGCAGTCCTCGGCTGGAAATGACTGAGCTGGCGGTGTATTTCGTATACTTCTTAGTTTTGTTGTTAGGTTCATTAAAACATGAAGAGTACAATGGGGGCAAGTTGATACATTTGGTTGGGGGCACATTGATAGAACGTATCAACGTACCGCAATGTGTTGAACTATATCACTTGATTTTTTATTACAGGAGAATGGTGCGACACTGCAAAAGAAAGACGGATCGAGGGAAAACTCCACCGCAAATATTTGATGAAACATGTCAAGATGTAAGAGAAAAAAATAAGCTTGAGAATACTGGCCGTTTTTATAAAATTGATAAAATGACACTTTTTAGATACATTAGAAAAAAAGATGAATTTAATGGACAAATTGTCGCAATAGGTTATGATCGGCCTAGATTTCTTAGAACTCGTACTTGAACAATACATAATCCATTCTTCCAAAATTTGTTATGGACTAACTCCAGATAATATAAAAACCCTGGCGTATGAACTGGTCACCATGTCAAACAGCAACCTTGTTAAAGTGCAAGATTCAAGGATTAGCTAGAAAACGACAGCAAAGGATTGCTTCACCTTCTTCATGAAAAGCCATCCTCGACTTTCAATCAGAGAGCTCGAAGCAACTAGTCTAGGCCGAGCGACTAGCTTCAACACAACCAATGTGAATCTTTTCTTCTATAACTTAAAAAGTGTTTTCGATAAATACAAGTTATAGAGCAAGGATATATGGAATATTGATGAGACCGGTGTGCAAACTGTTCAGAGACCTACTAAAATTCTAGCCGAAAAAGAATGCGTACAGTAGGAAAAGTTACCAAGATTGGAGGAAGAAGCTGCAGCAAAAGAAGCAACAAAAAGCATTAAGGTAGAAAAGGCAAGAATAAAGGTGCATAACTTGTTGAAACGAAAACAATTGAGCTTAAGGAAAAAAGAGGAAAGAAGAAATTAATTCCAAAGACGAGGGCCAAATTACAATCAGAGCCATAAGAGAAGGAGGACGTCTTACGTCTAGTCAGTTCGCAACCTTATTCTAATTCAAAGCCAGGACAAAATTGGATACAGTGTATTTCGTGCAAAAAGTGGGCACGTATTGACTGAAAAGAACACAAAACGGTATACTTGTATTCATTGTACATCTTATTTTGAACTTTCTGATTCTGACTAGCTCTCTGAAACTAATTGTTCAGACACCAATTGTTTCTCACTAACTGCTTGCATTTATCAGTAAGCGTGTTTCATTTTTACTTTTGAAATATTTTTCAACAATAAAATACATATATATTCTTGATACAATGTTTTATATAGTGACTTAATTTACATTATGTAAGATTGTATACACTGGTATCAACTTGCCCAAAGCAAACATAAACTAGCCCCAACGTGGGGAAGGTTGATACACTTGAAAGTTTAACTATCAAAAATTATATATTTAAGAAAAAAAGAGGAAATATCTATACGTTAATAATAGCTTGGTTACTTGCGCAAAGCATGAAACAATATTAATATGTTTTTGCCAATTTTAAAAGACTAAGAGAAAAAATTTAAAAATTAAAATACGAAAAACGTCTCAACTAAACTCATCTACCCTATATATTTAGAGTTCAAACTAGTAATAAAATACATTTAAGCTGTATGAAATCGTTCAAATTCTCGTATCAAACTGTTATTGAATTCATCAGTATTTGCATTTTATGTATATTAATAATTAAAAAAAACGTTGGGTGCAAAAATTAAAGGTACAGTTTAAAAGCAAGTTTACTAATGAGAAATTAATAACTGTTTAAAATAAAATAAATCGAATTGAGAATGACATTTTATAATTGATTACAGATTGAGATCTGTTTTAAATTGATAAAAAATCCAACTAAGCATAACTTGCAACTTGAAGTCACAAATATCTTAGACTACACATAACCTATTACATTACACGTAAATGAGTGATAAATATATCACTATAAAGGTATTTACGACAGATTGATGTAAGCCATTCAGCAGTCAAACACATCTAGCAAGGATAAACACCGGACTTCTCGCATGTTTATTTATTCAAATAGAATGGATGAATTTAAAAAATGTAA